>NW_004444012.1:11007579-11033187 GCF_000243295.1 Trichechus manatus latirostris
TGAGGGATATTGGTCTGTAATTTTCTTTTTTTGTGGTGTCTTTACCTGGTTTTGGTATCAGGGTTATGCTGGCTTCATAGAATAAGTTTGGGAGTATTCCATCCTTTTCTGTATTCTGAAATACCTTTAGTAGAAGTGGTGTTAAATCTTCTCTGGAAGTTTGGTAGAATTCTCCAGTGAAGCCGTACGGGCCAGGGCTTTTTTTGGTTGGGAGTTTTTTAATTACCTTTTCAATCTCTTCTTTTGTTATGGGTTTATTTAGTCATTCTACCTCTGTTTGTGTTTGTTTAGGTAGGTAGTGAGTTACTAGAAATTTGTCCATTTCCTCTAGGTTTTCAAATTTGTTAGAGTACAGTTTTTCATAGTATTTTGTTATGATTCTTTTAATTTCAGCTGGGTCTGTTGTGATAGCACCCATCTCATTTTTTCTATGGCTTATCTCCATCCTCTCCTGTTTTTCTTTTGTCAGTTTGGCCAATGGTTTTATTAATTTTGTCAGTCTTTCAAAGAACTAGCTTTTGGTCTTGTTAACTCTTTCAATTGTTTTTTCTGTTCTCTATTTCATTTAATTCTACTCTAATTCTTATTATTTCCTTTCTTCTGGCACCTGAGGGCTTCTATTGTTGCTCTCTACTTGTTCCGGTTGTAGGGTTAATGTTTTGATTATTGCCCTTTCTTTTTGGATGTGTGTATTTGTTGCTATAAGCTGACCTCTCAGCACTGCTTTTGTTGTGTCCCAAAGGTTCTGGTAGGACGTGTTTTCATTCTCATTTGAATCTATGAATTTCTTTATTCCATCCTTAATTTCTTCTATAACTCAGTAGTTTGTGAGCAAGGTGTTGTTCAGTTTCCATGTGTTTGATTTTTTTTCTTTGTTTTTTCTGTTATTGATTTCTACTTTTATGGCTTTATGGTCAGAAAAGATGGTTTGTAATATTTCAATGTTTTGGATTTGTTAAGGCTTGCTTTATGGTCTAATATGTGGTCTCGTCTGGAGATGTTCCATGTGTGTTGGAAAAGAAAGTATACTTTGCTTCTGTTGGGTGGAATGTTCGGTATATGTCTGTGGTTGATTGTAGCATTTCGCTCTTCCGTGTCTTTGTTGAGCCTCTTTCTGGATGTTCTGTCTTTCACCTAAAGTGGCCGTGTTGAAGTCTCCTACTACTGTTGTGGAGCCATCTCTGTTTTCAGTGCTGTTAGAGTTTGTTTTCTGTATTTTGGAGCCCTGTCGTTGGGGGTGTAAATATTACAGTTACATCCTCCTGGTGTATTGACCCTTTAATCATTATATAGTGTCCTTCCTTATTCTTTGTGATGGATTTTACCTTAAAGTCTGTTTTGTCAGAGATTAATATTGCCACTCCTGCTCTTTTTTGAGTGTTGTTTGCTTGATATATTTTTTTCCATCCTTTGAGTTTTAGCTTGTTTGTGTCTTTAAGTCGAAGGTGCGTGTGTCTCTTGTAGGCAGCATATAGATGATTGTGTTTTTTTATCCAATCTGCCACTCTCTGTCTCTTTATTGGTGCATTTAGTCTGTTTACATTCAGCGTAATTATTGATAGGTATGAGTTTAGTGCTGTCATTTTGATGTCTTTTTTTGTGTGTTGTTCAGTTTCTTTGTTCCCCTTAATTTTTTGTGCTAAGTCATCTTTCTTTACGTATTTTCTTTTCATCTTTTTCATCAGTTTTTGTGTGTGCTGAGTTTTTATATTTTTCTGGTTTTTTATTTTGATTTGTAGGATTGTTAGTTTCCTTTGTTGTTACCTTAATATTTACCCGTTTTTCTAAGTTTATACCAGTCTTTTATTTCTTTATATTGCCTTGACTTCCTCTCCATATGAAAAATCTGTGTCTGCAGTTTTTAAGTCCCTCTTTTTTTGTTTTAATGTTGTCATTTTTTACATATTGATATCTCTGTGTCCCTATTTTCAGTGTTTTATCTTTGATGTATTTTTGTGACTTCCCTATCTAAGTCAATATCTGGTTGCTGTGTCCTGTGTTCTAGTCTTGCGTTGTTATCTGATGTTATTGGTTTTCTAAGCAGAGGACTCCCTTTAGTATTTCTTGTAATTTTTGTTTGGTTTTTGCAAATTCCCTAAACTTCTGTTTATCTGGAAATGCCCTAATTTCACCATCATATTTGCTGGATATATAATTCTTCGCTGGCAATTTTTTTTCCTTCAAGGCTTTATATGTGTCATTCCATTGCCTTCTTGCCTCCGTGGTTTCTGCTGAGTAGTCCAAGCTTATTATAATTGACTCTCCTTTGTAGATGACTTTTCTTTTATCTCTAGCCATTCTGAAAATTCTCTCTTTATCTTTGGTTTTGGCAAGTTTGATTATAATATATCTTGGTGACTTTCTTTTGGGATCTACCTTATGTGGGGTTTGATAAGCATCTTGTATAGACATCTTCTCATCTTTCATGATATCAGGGAGGTTTTCTGTCAACAAATCTTCAAAAATTCTCTCTGTATTTTCTGTTATTCCCTCCTGTTCTGGTTCTCCAGTCACTGGTAGGTTATTTCTCTTGATAGAGTCCCACATAACTGTTAGAGTTTTTTCATTCTTTTTAATTCTTTTACTGATTTTTCCTCAAAGAAGTTGGTGTCATGTGCTTTATCTTCAGTGTCACTAATTCTGACTTCCGTTGCCTCGATTCTGCTCATATGACTTTCTATTGAGTTGTCTAATTCTGAAATTTTATTGTTAATCTTCTGGATTTCTGATTGCTGTCCCTCTATGGATTCTTGCAGCCTATTAAATTTGTCATTATGCTCTTGAATAACTTTTTTAAGTTCCACTATTGCTTTATCTGTGTGTTCTCTGTGTTTTGTGCTTTCTCTGTGTTTTGACAAATTTCGTTTTTAATTTCTTGAAGAGTTCTGTATATTAATCTTTTGTATTCTGCTTTTGGCAATTCCATGAAATTCTCTTCCTCCAGAAAATTTACTGATTATTTTGGGAGCTTGCTGAAGCCATCATGGACTGCCTCTTTATGTGATTTGATATTGACTGTTGTCTCCGAGCCATCAATGTTATTATAATTTTATTTTATATTTGTTTAGTGTGTCCTAGCTTCTTGTTTTGTTTTGATATGCCCAAATAGGCTGCTCGTGTGAGCTAGTTTGATTATTGGCGCTTTTGAAGCTCTAACGTCCTGTCAACAGGTAGTTAGGTCTGTAACTAAGTATGTGTGCCCAGGAGACAGTTAAATTTTCCTCTGGGGATTCAGCTTAGGTGTCCAGGCAGTCAATCAACAAGTGTGTGGTGCAGGCTCTCACCTACAGTCTTAGAGAGGCATGGGTAATTGGTGTAGGCACAGGTATCTGGCTGCAGTAGGGGGTCACGCGCTGAGCAAGGCAAGGGGCTGACAGCTGCCCGAGTGTCTGAAAGGAAAGTGTGTCCCTGTTCCCTCAAGCGGGTAGGTGGGTGAGTTTTGCAGCTGGACTATGAGTACCCTACTCTGTTGGCTGTAATGACTAGGGGGCACCATTTATTCTTGGACCCCTGTAGCAGGTGGCTAGGTGGCATGGGTGGAGCCACCAGTCCTCAAGCCCCTGATGCGGACAGGTGAGGTGCCTGCTTAAAGGGCAGAGCAGTGTCAAGCATCACTAATCTGCCACTTCACAGCTGAAACAGTTGAAGTTAGACTTCAGGTGTTTACCCTGTTGTACTGTGGTAGTGAGAGCTTACGCTGTTGAGATGGGTCCACACAAGTCTGTACAGGGGTGGAAGGCACTCAAAGTCTGCAGACCCCTTATGCATGTGCCTAGGTAAAGGAGCTGTGGCAACTCTCAGTTCCTGCCTTAGGGGAGCTGGTAGCTTATTTTTTCCCTGTTTGTTAATCTGTTCCCTCTGCAAGGCCAGGAGAATGGGTCATGGTGCCTTACGGGATCTACTTCCGGCCCAGGCAACTCAGAGATTGCTGAAGCTGGCCGGACCTGGTGTGGAGCGGGGAGGAAGGAGGTAAATGGGAGAGAGGTATTTCACAAGTGGGTTTTTTTTTTTAAATCCCTGTGAAAGGCCACAGGCATATAGTTGTCTTTAGCCACTTGGGTGCTGCTTTTCACTGGTTCGGAGTGTCCAATCAGAATCTCTGCTGCCGGATCTCTCTCGATGTGGAAACTGCCTCCCGAGCAAGTGAGCCGAACTATATGCCCGACTCTCTGCGCAACCCAAGCCGATCCGGGCTGAAGGGCTGTGGTTCCTGCCGGGTCAGGTAGGCAACTCCCTGTTGCTTCTGAACAGTCTCTCTCTCCCCGCCACTCAGTCCGATTCGTCAACTTTGCCTTGTTCAGGGGTGCTAGATGTTCATATACAATCAAATCACTTGTTTTTTCAAGTCTTTGTTGTAAGAGGGACATAGGAAGCCGTCTGACTACTCTGCCATCTCGGCCCCGCCTCTCTCAAAATGATTTTTTTTTTAAGTTGTTGAAGTTTTTATTGTAGTCATGACTATTCCATGGGATTTATTTATTTATTTTTTTAATCCACACGATGTGCTCTGTGGTTCTCTCTGCTTTGGGGTGTACATGTGTCTCCTTTCTGATAAATTGGAAGACTTTTTTAACAGGTTCTTTTGATGATCACTTTTATAGCTTGAAAGAGTCCTGATTTAGCAGTTTTAAATGATAGCTTTTCACTTTGGCCATAAAACATGTGGAGGTCAGTGTAGTTTCACTATCACCTCACCTTTTTTCCTTTACATCCTTTTAGTTAATAGTATTTCTGCGTCATTCGTTTGCATGCACAGCCTTGTTCTAGTCCTTGTTCTAGATTAAATGCTCACTTCCAGTCCTTCCCATTGATTCTTTGTTCTTCTTTATTAATTCCTCATTTAGCAATTTCTTTTTTTAATTGAGGTAAAATACATATCACAAAACATTTGCCGATTCAACAGTTTTACATGTATAGTAATTCAGTGGCATTGATTCCTTCATCATACTGTGCAACCATCACCACTGTCCTTTTCCAGATTATGCCATCATTAACAGGAACTCAGTGCCCCCTAAGCAATGACTCCCCCTTTCTCCTTCCCTCCCGCCCCTGGCAACAACTAATAAGCTTTGGTGTCTATATATTTGCCTATTTCACAGAAGTGGGATCTCCAGAATTTGTCGTTTTGTGACTGATCTATTGTACTCAGCATTATGTTGTCGAGGTTCATCCATGTTGTAGCGTCAGGACTGCATTTCTCTTTGTGGCTGGTTGATGTCTCGTTGTGTGTATATACTGCATTGTTTATCTGTTCGTCTGTTGATGGACATTTAGGTGGTTTCCACCTTGTGGCTATTGTGAACAGTGCTGTGATGAGCACTGGTGTACAGATGTCTGTTTGTGTTCCTGCTTTCAGTTATTTTTGGTATATATCTAGGATTGGGATTGATGGGTCATATGGTAGTTATATGTTTAACCTTTTGAAAGAACAGCCAAACTGTTTTCCACAGCAGCTGTACCATTTTGCATACATGAAGGTTCCAATTTCTCCACATCCTCTTGAACGCTTGTTATTATCCGTTTTTTTACCGTAGCCATTCTAGTGCGGGAGAAGTGGAATCTCATTGTGGTTTTGATTTTACATCTCCTGATGGCTGATGGGAGCTCTGGTGGCGCAGTGGTTAAGATCTCAGCTGCTAACCAAAAGGCCAGCCGTTGGAATCCACCAGCTGCTCCTTGGAAACCCTATGGGGGCAGTTCTGCTCTCTCCTCTGGGGTCACTATGAGTCAGAATTGGCTCAACAGCAACAGGTTTTTTTGTTTTGTTTTGTTTTTTTTAACAGCTAATGGGAGCCCTGGTGGAGCAGTGGTTAAGAGCTACGACTGCTAATCAAAAGGTTGGCAGTTCAGATTCACCAGGCACTCCTTGGAAACCCTATATGCCCCTGTAGAGCAGTTCTTCGCTGTCCTGTAGGGTCACTGTGAGTCGGAATTGACTTGGCGGCAACGGATTTTTTTATTTTAATTTGCTATGTTCTCTGAGTTCATGTTTGAAACTATTTATTGCCTTTATATGTAAATGAAAGTTTGGTTGGGTATAAGTTTTTTAATTTAATATCCATATATATATTTGCTTGTGTGTAAGAATGTCTGTAGATTAAATTCCTAGAAGTAAGATTACTACATCAAAGGGTTATGTACATTTTTACTTTTCAATTAAGACTTGGTAATTTTAATTACCAAATTATACGAGTTTGCACTCTCAGATAACAGTGTACGCAAGTGCTGTTACCCACACTACTTTATCTTTGCCAGTCTGATAAGTGAAAGACAATTTCATTTTAGTTTTCACTTGCAGTTCTCTTCTTGAGTCTGAGTTTGAGGGTCTTTTCAGATATTTAGGAGCCTTTGCCTTTCCTCTTGCTGTGACTGCCCATTTCTCTACTGGTTCGTTAGTCCTTTGGTTTTCTAGGAAACTTCTTCATGTTAAGAAAGTTATCCCCTTTCTGTCATTTGAGATGAGTATTTTTTCCTAGTGTGTTGTATATTTTTACTGTGCTTATAGCATTTATTACGATGTGGACAGTTTTAATTTTGTGTTGTCTGGTTTTTATCAACCATTTCTTTCATGGCTTCTGGATTTTCTGCCGGGTTTACAAAAGCATTCCCAACTATAAGGATTTTTTTTTTTTAATTTGTTTTCTTGTAGTAATGTTTTTCATTTTTTCTCCTCTATACATTTTGGATCCATGAAGGTCTGATTGGAGCATGATGTATGAGATGGGTCTCTGATATAACTGTTTTCAGACGGCTGCCCAGTTGTCTCAGCAATGTCTGTTTAATCCACGGAGATCTATTTTTGGGCATCATCAGTGTAGCAGTGAGAGCAGATGAGATTACCCAGGAGTAGTTGTCGAGTGAGGAAAGAGGGCCCAGGCCCAAGTCTTGAAAGAATTCCAAAATGCCAATTTATGGTTGAGGAGGATGAGCCGGCAAAGGAAAGCAAGAAGCAGCAGCCAGAGATTCAGAGGCCAGGAGCCGGAGGAGTTGGGAAGCAGGCATGTCCAGTAAAGGCGAGTCCCCGTGCTGACTCCTGCTGAGGGGCTCGGTCAGATGAGGACCAGCAGTTCAGCAGATCTAGCCGCATGGACGTCTGGTGGCCTTGGTGACCGCTGCTTGTGGAAGGATGAGGCCCGTGCAGTCTAGAGTGGGCTCAGGGTGAGTGAAAGGCAGGCATGGGGATGGCAGGGGCAACAGGAAGTTTAACCGTGACGGGCAGGACAGCAGGGCAGGCTGTAGTCCAGGGAAAAGTGGCATCAAAGACGGTTTTTAAAGACAGGAGAAACTTGGCGTGTTTCAGTGCTAACAAGGATCCAGTGATGCTGAAGTGGAGGAGGAAACAAGTGGAAGAGAGGTGATGAGCAGTGAGAGACCCCGAGAGGGCTGCCGGAGGCCTGAACCTCGGGGAAGGGCCTGGCTACAGCAGGAGAGGCCCCCACGCGGTGGAGCAGGAGGGAGGAGGGACACACAACTGTCCACCCCCTCGTGAGAACCGATGATAGAGCTAGGATGGTGGGCGCCTGTTAGATCCAGCTGAGGTCAAGGGTCATGTCATTGAGGAGCTGGTTGAGGTGAGGGTGGGGAGGCCATGTTGCAGATCCAGAGGATCATCCCCATCTGTCCCCAGACGGACCTTTGGCTGCAGCTGGAGCAGGGCCAAGGGTGCAGCTTGTCGTAGTCGGCTCGTTTCCCTTCTCCATCTCACCTGCCCCTGGGCTCTGTGTGCTGCCCCCCTGAAGCTGGCTGCAGCCTGGCCTCATACTGTTACCCCGTTGCTGCAGTAGCCTCTGCCCCGACACCCTCCCCCTTGGCAGGCTGCCGGGCCCCTTATTGTTCTGATCGCCGTTGGAAGTCTCCTACCCAGCCTTTGGGTCTGTGGCTTGCAGGGCGAGGAGAGGTTGTCCAGGGACTGGTTTCTGCTGCTGCTGACTTCCTGCGGGCATCCGGCCTCCTGTAGTTAAGTACAGGGATGAGCTCTTCAGTTGAGCCATTATGCTAGAAGCGTTCAGGTACAGAGGACGTGCTTCTGGGCCTGCTTCAAGGCTCTCTCCCTCCGCCCCGGCCCTGAGCACCCTCTGTTTGCAGGTGGACACAGACTTGTCTGACTCCAGAGATGCCTGGATGGGGGATGGGCGGGGCCACCCTGCAGTGAGGAGGAGCCGTCACCCATGTCTGGCTGGGCCCTCCTGGAAGAGCTCAGCCTACAGTGAGTGGCGGGCAGGGTGGTCTGGGAACTCTGGGGGCTCATCCTATCACTGCTGGGAAGCTGCTTTCCTGAGGCCCCGCTGTCCCGTGCCATCTGAGCCCGTTGCTTGCAGGCCACGGAGCCTCCCTGGGCAGTTGCTGCTGCTCCCCATCCAGCCTGTCCAGCTCAAGGGCCTCCTTCTCCACCTCCTACCAGGACCTGGCCAAGCACATCGTGGACATCTCTGTGGCTGATGTGAGTAAACGCTCCCACTCTCCCCACCTCCTGTAACCAGACCTCTGCTGGGTAGGGGTCATGGCAGGGAGGAAGGAAGGGAGAGGAGGAGAAGGGCAGATGAGGGCCACCACAGCTGGCGTGGGCTCCTTCAGTGGCTCTCCATCTTGAGAAAAGGAATAGGTACACGCTGGCCAGACTGACCAGCCAGGGCCCCGTCTGTCTGTGCCTACTGATTTGGGTATGGCCACTGTGTCCTCAGGTAATGGCCGCTTGTTCAGATAACCTGCACAACCTCTTCATCTGCCAGGCAGCCGCTGGCTGGAAGTAAGTTTCTTTGCACAGCGTCTGGGTCCTAACCCTGTTGTCCTGCCCGACTTCACGTCTCCTGTCCCTCCTCTGCCCTGGCTTCCATGAGACCCTCACCCCAAGCTCCTCCTCTGTGATCCCTGGAGCCCATTCTTACCTCCCTGTCTCCCTCGCTCTCGGTGTCCGCCAGCTATCAGGGTGAGGAACAGGAGGTGCAGCTGTACTACAAGGCGTTCTCCGCTACTCGGCACGGATTCCTGGGGGCAGGTGTGGTGTCCCAGCCGCTGCCTCAGGTGTGGGCAGCTGTGAGTGATCCCACCCTGTGGCCCCTGTATCACAAGCCCATCCAGACAGCACGGCTGCACCAGCGGGTGACCAACAGCATCAGCCTGGGTGAGCCCAGGGAAGGTGTCCCTGGGGCCCGGTCTCTGGTGTATACAGCGGGCCCTGGCCCGGGGACAGAGGGAGCAGGGTTGGAGGCAGCCCCCGGAGGCCAGATACTTGCACTACGTCCAGATTTCTCAGGCTAGGAGGTCTGGCTGGGTGTCAGGCCGCGAGTGATGGGTGGCAGAGAGAGTCCTGGGCCGGGAACGGCCAGCGTCTGTCCCGTGTCTCCTGACTCTACCTCGTCTTGCCCCCTCAGTGTACCTGCTGTGCAGTACCACCCTGTGTGCACTGAAGCAGCCGCGGGATTTCTGCTGTGTCTGTGTGGAAGCCAAAGAGGTACCTGGTGGTGGCAGAGACACTGTGGGAAGCAATTTCCGTGGCAGTCAGGGCCTCTGGGGAAGGAGAGCAAGTTGGGCCTGGGCTGGGGCTGGCGGACGGGCTGCATGAGGGCTGGGCCAGTGCTGCCTTCCACGGCCCTCACCTTTCCCTGAGAGCTGACCCAGTGCTGCCTTCCAGGGCCCTCACCTGTCCCTGAGGGCTGGCCCACTGCTGCCTTCCAGGGCCCTCACCTGTCCCTGAGGGATGGCCCACTGCTGCCTTCCAGGGCCCTCACCTTTCCCTGAGGGCTGGCCCACTGCTGCCTTCCACGGCCCTCACTACTTTTCAGCCTTTCCGTGTTCCCTTCCCATCACGTAGGCGGGTCACATCCTTCTCTGTCCCCAGGGGCACCTGTCCATCATGGCAGCTCAGTCTGTGTATGACACGTCCATGCCACGACCTTGCAGAGAAGTGGTCCGAGGGGAGATCCTGCCCAGCGCCTGGATCCTGCAGCCCCTCACCATGGAAGGGAAGGAGGTCACCAGGGTCATCTACCTGGCCCAGGTAACACACCCCAGCAGCCACCTGCTGAGGGCCTTGGTCTGACCCCCATGGACTCAGTGAGCAGACCCTTTGCCTTAGGGGTGACCTTTGAGAGCTGGAGGCTGAAGGGCTTCTTGGGTCAGCAGTAAGAGGGTCAGTGGGAGATCCGAGAGGAAGGAATCTGCCGCTGCTGTAACCAGAGAGCCTGGTGACCCATGTCCTAGGGTCCTTGCGAGGTGGATGGCTCACTGCAGTTTAAAAGCAGCAGCTTCAGCAGCGCGAGGGAGATGACCCATTTGGAGGCTTTCCACTCGCACCCCAACTTGACTTCTGCCTTCGGAGGTCCCACTTAGGTCTGAACAACAGAGCCCAGCGCCGGCCAGCTCCACAGCAGCAGGCTGAGGGGCTTCTCCCATCTGGACAGCCTGCGGCTGCAGCGTACCTGCCGTGCACTTGAACTCTCTCTCTCTGCTTCACTTCAGGTGGAACTTGGTGCTCCGGGCTTTGCCCCTCGGCTCCGGGACGCCTTCATCAAACAGCAACCCCTGGTCATAGCCAGACTGGCCGCCTTCCTTGGTAGCTAGCGCGTCGTCATCGAGATGGTGCTCCGGAGAGACGCTGCGGCAGCTTCTTGCTTTCCTTGTCCTGATGCAAGAGCTGAGGTGACTGCTGTGATGACCGGACAGACAGGACTCCGGCCACATTGCCAGTGAAGCCCAGTCAGTCCCTGGTCACAGCTGGCACCACTGCAGAGCGAGGGCCCTGAGCCCCTGGCCGTGGCCGTCCAGGGCGAGTGAAGCTCAGTTCACCCTTCGGATTTCTCACCTTCACTCCTTGTCTCTGGGGCCTCCTGGCAGACAGCTGCCCAATGCCCAGGACTGGGTGCAGCCAGCAGAGCTGGGGCCTGCGGTGCTCTGGGCAGCACTGGCCTGCAGGGAAGCAGGCAGTTCTGGCTGAGACTCCTGCGAAGCTGCCTCCAGAGTTGAGCTCCAGTGCAGAACGGGGTGGTAGACAACACCAGAACAGAAAAAGTTTAAAACACAGCTGCACAGACCAGAAAACAGATTCAGAATCTTTTCTCCTTGAATTTTTGCAAAATGCTTTATTACTGATTTTTGGGTTTTTTCTCCCTCTTCCTTTCCCTCATAGGAGAGGATGTTTGGGCCTTGGCATCAGTCAGCAGAGCTGACAGTGCCCTGCTCTGGAGCTGTTGCTCTGAAGCTTCTTGATGGGAAGGGGCCGCTCAGGACCACTGTGGCCCTGAAAAGCAGGTTGGACACAGTCTGGGTCAGGGTCGGGTGGGGACAGCCAGATGCTGGCTACTGACAATGCAAGAGGAAATTCAGAGAGGTTAGAAATCGTCCTTTGAAGCTGGGAGAGAAGATGTATGAAGCTCTAGCAGGTGAGTGAGTTGCTAGGAGGCAGCTCGATCCTGTACCTCCCCTCTCCTCATTCAGAGGCTTAGGCCCAGGAGCCAGCGGTCTCTTAAGCCTTCAGGGCTGCAGGAGATTTCCATCTTTAGTTCTGGTGGAATCTTTGGTGGAAGAGGGTGCCTTGTGGGGACCGAGATGTGGTGAGGAAGGTCATTTTCTGTATAGTGCAGCAGGGATTTATTTTTCTAGAAGTTTTTGCAGTTTTTTTTCCTATGACCTCAGATTAAGTTATTTATATATTATTGATCGAAGGTTTTTAAAATTGCTTTTAAACTTTATTTTTGTGGTTAAGTTTTTTGTAACACTCGATATATTTAACACTCTATTTATGTCCTTCCTACTTCTTTTCATATAAATCTCTAAGACTCTTGACCAAAAAGGTCCGAACACTGGTGAATTTAGTGTTGTGTGTAATTCAGTGAAGACCATCTCAGGCTGGCCCAAGTGTGTCCTCTGAGCTCAGCAGGATGTAGCCTGCAGGTCATGATGGTGGTGCCCACTCAGATGGCCCAACTTCAGCCGTTCCGTTTACATTAATGTGCTGAGCGCCTCCCATGAGCTCGACACTGCTCTGCTCTGGTAAACAGCAGCCAGAGGAGCGGCCTAGCTGTGGTCGGCTGCAGCCCAAATATGAACACGGGAAGGTTCCAGAGTAGTCATTGCAACACCTGGCAGTGATCACGATGCCCTGGCAGGAAGACCCTGGACAGGAAGCCATGTATGGGAATGGGGATGTGTGGGGGCCCAGAGATGATCCTACCTCCTCACCGGAGGAGCCGCCCTCCAGACCTCAGCCTAAGGACCAACAGTAACACGCAGCTGGTCTCGTAGCACAGTGTGGATGTGTGAGAGGCGGCGACCCAGGCACCAGCTCTAAATAATCACAGCGAAGTCAGATTTCAGAGAAGTGCTTCTGAAATCGCCTGAAGGGCGTGTTGCACCCCAGATTGCTGGGTCCTAGCCCTGGAGTTTGTAGGGCCCAAGTGTTTGTATTTCTGACAAGTTCCCAGGTGATGCTGATGCTGAGGACCATATTTGGAAAACCACTGGTTTAGACAGTGAACAGCAGAACCGTAGAGTGGAATCTCGTTTGTTCACTAGTTGAACTCCCTTATGGGAGTGTCAGGGCAGTCGCTGCTTGTCTCCATAATCCTCTTATTTTACTGCTTAGAGTGGGCAGCCAGCAGGAAAGTTCCTGAATTTGGAGAGTTAACTTCCATTCATGGTTCCAAGAATTTGGTTTTTAACTTTAAGCCTGGGCTGTGGAGCCCTCAACTGCAGCAACCATGTGGCCAACGGTTTTCCTCTCCTCGCTTGCCTGGCCCGTCTCACGCTCAGCTGTGAGCTGTGTCGTCTGGAACACGTTAACGCGGCCACCTCAGCTGTGTCGTCTGGAACGCGTTAACGTGGCCACCTCAGCTGTGTCGTCTGGAACACGTTAACGCGGCCACCTCAGCTGTGTCGTCTGGAACACGTTAACGTGGCCACCTCAGCTGTGTCGTCTGAAACATGTCAGCGTAGCCGCTAGGCTGCTGCTTACCATTGGGCCTTCCCAGCTTTCTGAGGTGATGCTTTAATTCAACCACGCTTAATGCCTTTTTGGTTCCCAGACATTCAAAACTTTCTAAGTTTGCTGCAGTATAAGTTGGATTTAAAGTAAAGGCCTTCGAAAGTGAAGGATTAGGAAAAAAGGTTCAGCTTGTTAAAGGAGTGATTAGGGTGAGGCTGAGGAAAGGCGTGGTCTGACTGGGCCCACCCAGAAAGTCACGAAGTGGTGGCTGAGAAACACCCGCATTTACTTTTACTGTGATGGGATTTACTGCAATTAAGGGCTCCCCAATGATCCTCCGGCTTTGCTGTGGTCACACAGGTGGATCTCAGCCTGGAGAATCTTAACCTTCCTCGGGCCACAGTCCTCTCTGACACGCAGATGAGTACAGACTAGGATTCGCCAGCCACTTCAGGAGGGTCACTGACCACCCTCCACATCCCCAAACAGAGCCGGAATCTGTCCCCACGGATTCAGAAGGAATGAACCTACCGCATGGCACAGAGTAATGTGAGTTCACTGCCTTCTTGGTCAGAATCAGTGGCTCATTGACAGAGACATGGTCTTGAAAAACAACTTAAATCCTGAAGTGGAATGCAAAGCTAACACGCAGGCCCAACAAAACAAGCACAGCAAGAGCTGCCCTGCCATCTGGTTCAACAGGAAGCGTCTTTGCACATGGTCCTAAACCTTCCTCCCACAGATGAAAGGGCACTCTGGGCCAGCTGCTCGAAGTCAGCACTATTGGAAATAGATGGGACTGGCTCTCTGGCTCAGGGTCTCATATAACAGAATGTGTGGGCATTGCTAAGAGGCCGGGCAACTCAGCTTGCGATCCACACAGCCAGGCCATTGCCAACTCAGTCAAAAGACATGAAAATAACATCAAGTCCTTGGTAAAGAAAACAGTTTATTTAAAAAAGCTCCAATGGTCTGTCCTTGGATAGGAGCTCTAGAGAGTCCCTACTGCGAGGGGCTGAAGGTGGGGAGTTACAGGGTAAAGGCACGGTTCTGTCTGTGCGTCCTAGCTTCTCTCTTGTGCCTTTTTAAGATGGCTCCTGGTGGTAAGAAAATAGACACCCAAAATTCATGCTTCAACCTTCCTCACAAGTTAAGCAAGAAATTATTTGCTTCTGTCATGATTTCCCCAAACCACAAAGTTTTAAGAGATGCTGGGATAGCAGCGAGTGGGGCTTGAACCTTCTGCCGGCAAGCCCACGCACATCATTCAGTATCCAGGTGATAAGCGCCAATTCTCCTCCTCCAGGAATGGAGGCTCAGCTCGGCTCCTTGCTCTAGGAATCTGGTCGGCAGCCTGCAGTTGACGGTGCGGTGCTGAGCAGCCACACGTTTCCTTCACATCTGAGCAGGAAATCTGATCACGTCAGACCCAACTGCTCCCTCACGTACCCTCAGGGAAAGGGCGGCAGCAGCAAGGGTCAGAAGTGGACACGCAGGCTGGCACTGGGCTCTTGAGCCTCCTCCTGAGGCAGGCAGATGGGGTTCCCAGGTTCTGGTGAGACGCCCAAGGCAGGGCCACCTCATCCTAGCTCTGGGCCAGCACAGTCCCCCGGTTTGGCTGTACCAGCTCACAGGCTCTTAGCTGGGGTTCTGGCACGTGGGGTTCAGCTAGAAACAGGTTGAACAGAGCTGCTAATTCTTTAGAGAAGTCCTGGAACATGAATAAGAAAGATGATAGAGAAGGCAGATAGAATTCTGAAAGGTTCATCTTTTCACCTAAAAAGCCCTCACTAACCAGTGAGTAGACAAACTAGCTGTTATTTTTTCCCCGCTGCCTTCTGCACTGAGATAGATTTGAAGTTTTGTCCCAGAGCATTAAAGGTGAAGGCGGTGAGTGCGCTCTGCCGGGAGACCCGGCTCCACTGTGACACCATGTTGAACCAAGAGTACTCTTGGCTGTGGTAGCAATTACCACCTACTGAGTACTCATGTGCCAGACCATCTCCTGCACATTATTTCACCTCGACACAAACCCTAGGAGGTATAAATTGTCATTCTCATTTTGTGGATAAAGAAACATTACTTTGTCCCAAATCACAAAAACATTTAAGTGCCAGCTGAGATGAAATCCAGGTTCTCCTGATGTAAGAAAGCTACACTCACAGCACCATGCTGCTTTCCAGCCAACCACCCACCTTCCCTTCTTCTACTGACACAGCCCTTCACGGTGACCACAGCAGCCACACCTCAAGTTCCAGGTGGTCCTTATGACTGTTTAGCTTTTGAGAAAATCCTAAGAATGCCAGGCCCATCACTTGACCCCTTTTGGGACAAAAGTATCCATCTAGTCTCTGCTCACTAAGAGGAGACAGGACTCCTTACCCCTGGCCACTGGGCCTCATGGAGGCTGCCCAGGCAGGTCTCTATCTCCGTTCGTCCCATGAGACCCCTCTCGACCAGCTCCTGGAGCAGGAACAGCAGCAGGTCCCACTGCAAAACACACCGAGGAGGATGTCAGGGCTGTGAGGAGGACAACTGCACCAGGTCCCTGCTGATGGACAGAGCTGCCAAGGAGAGGAGGCCGGAGATAAGGGAGTCCATTTTAGCTGAGGGGGAATAAAGGGAAGAAGCCCAAACCACAGGGTGAGGGTGGTGGGCTCAGAACGTAACTGCAGAAAGCTGAGCAGCTTTTCTGGACCCCCATCCACACACTCTGACTCGCCTCTCTCGGCCGTGTGTCTGCCAGAAGGCCCACGTTTCTGGGCCTCAGCAGCAGCTGAAGTGGAACCGGCACCTGGAAGTCGTCCTTCCACAGGGCGAGCAACACGTGCAGAAGCCTCCGAGCCTGCCCTCTGTCCAGCCTGTGCGGTGTGGGGGGCCCTAGGATAGGGATTTGGTCTGCAACTACAGAAAGAGAAGAAAGCCAGCCTTTAGGAAATGAAATAGGGCCGCCGGGCCAGCCCCTGCGTGGAGAAAGGGCAGAAGAGGGCTCTGCGTTTCTCATCTTCTCATACCCGACCCTGAGATTTGGGCTGTCTAGCAAGAGAACCATTTGATAAAAAGGAAGCCTACCAAGGAGGGAAGCTAACTCCACCGAGCACTTTGCCAGCTGCTGCTCAGCAGGTGGGCACAGCAACTGCGGAGAAAGGGAGAGCCGCCGTCACCACATCCTCAGAGCTGTAGCCCTGAGCCCAGCAGGCTCTGGGTCCTCAGCACTAGACAGAGACATGCAAGGAAAGCGTCCTGTGTGGAAGACACCATGTCTCACCTGGCGACACCGCAGCGTCTGGCCCAGTTGGCTGAGGAGTCGCTCCAGATGCTCTGGGCAAACTCCTTCCTCAGGATCTCGGGGCCCCACAGCCAGAGAGAGCACATCCTGGAGAGCAGGGAAGGGACACAGTGAGACCACACGGGACTAGGATGCCAGGGAACCAGGCTTAGGGTGGGGTTGGCCAGTGGAGAGAGGCAGAGAGAAAAGACAGGGCCCTGGGGTCAAGTGACTCCTTACACCTGGGACTCGGGCAAGACAGCAGAGCCGATAAAGCAACCATGTGGACGAGAGGGAACAGATGAGCAGGCAGCTGAAGGGCCATACGCTGTCAGAGGCAGGGCACGGCTGGTAGAGATCTCGAGATGTCACTCAACTTGGGACAAAACTGTACCTAACCAATTCCCAGAGGCCATCCAATTCTTAGAACATCAGGGAAACCTCTGAATCATCTGTGCTGGAGGGTACAGTCTTAGTATTTTTTCTCTCTCTCTTGTGCTTCTCTGTCCATCTCAGGAGAGCTGAGGTTTCTGTACAGAACCAGATTCTGACAGTCACTCAGGCTTTCCTTCCCCCTGTACAGTCTCCCCTTTATAGTCACTCCTCCTCAGTCCCCCTTGCAAATCGTCATTCCTCGGCTACTGCTCTAGACCAGTTGTTAGGTGCCGTCAAGCTGGTTCTGACTCATAGCGACTCTACAGATGAGAGAACAAAACACTGCCCAGTCCTGCGCCATCCTCATAATTGTTATGCTTGAGCCCATCATTGCAGCCACTGTGTCAGTTCATCTTGTTGAGGAGCTTCCTCTCTTTCGCTGACCCTCTACCTTATCAAGCAGGATGTCCTTCTCCAGGGACTGGTCCCTCCTCTGGGGACTTGTGTGTTGCTGTGATGCTAGAAGCTGTGCTACCAGTATTTCAGATACCAGCAGGGTCACCCATGGTGGACAGGTTTCAGCAGTGCTTCCAAACTGAGACTAAGGCTCTAGACCAGGGCGATTAGTCAGTGTTTTAGGCTGTGTGGGCCTTAGGTCTCTGTCACAACTGTTCAGCTCTGCTGCTGTACCACAAAAGCAGCCCCAGACATTACGTAAATGAGTAAGAGCGGCTATGCTCCAGTAAGACTATCTACCTAAACAGGTGGTGGGGCTGCATTTGGCCTGGGGGCCCTGGTTTGCTGGCTCCTGCTCTGGACAGTCTCTGAACTTTTAAACTCAAATTAACAGAACTGACATTTTATTATTACTGCCAAATAAAACATTTCTGAAATCATATCCCAACAGTGGGGTGACTGTCCCCCAGGAGACTCTACGACACCGTACAGCCACCCAGCTCCCGTCACCATCTGTGTAATACGCCTTCAGTCAAAAGGAAAGCCCAACTATCTGCACAGCGCAGGAAGGCTCCCCACCCAAACACTGGCAGTGAGGTGAGAAAGGAAGGAGACCACGCAGGGGGAGGGAGAGGGAGCAGGGAAGCCAAAAGGAGGAGGGGAACTGTGTACTTTTATCTCGGAGATGAGGTGGGAGGGGAGGGGAGCTTGGTGCTCACAGGCACGGGGGCAGCCCCTCCGCTCCCCCCGGGCAGCTGGCTCAGGACCTTGGGCTCGAAGTGTGCGACTCAGTGCCGCTTTCACCTCTCTTCTGATCAGCGCTGTGGGGCAGAGGGAGGACAGAAAAGAGGTCACGGGCGGCCCCGCCCGGATGGGCTCACCACGCCCTTCTCGGTTCTGCCAGGCTCTGAGGCCCAGCTCCCCACAAGTGCCGCCAACTCCCTGCAAGCTCACTTTGGAAACCTCACCTGTGATGTTGGCTGACAGCCACACACAGGCTTTCTCCATGGCGAGGCCCACAGCGATGCTCTCCGCGCTGCTCAGAACCTGCGGCACAGGGACTGGGGTCACGCACGGGCACACACGCCCCGAGTACTCCTCTCCACCACCCGCCCCTCAGCCCTATGGCCTGTGAGACGGCGGCTTCCTACGTACAGCGGCTGGGGTCTCCTCCGGAAGCAGCGCCCGCACAGCCTCAGGACTCTTCCTCTGGCAGAACCTGAACGGAGACGGAGGCAGGAAGAGGACGAGGTCGGCGTGTCCCAGACGTGAACACCAGACCACCCAGCCCTGGGCGGGCGGGCTCGCCCCAGGCTGTCAGCCCTGCCGCCCCACCCGCCGCCCACCCTACTGCCCTCCAGACTCTTCCAGTTCGTCAGGACTCTGTCATAAAGAGGAGGAAACACACAGAATGGAAAAAAGGGGGAGGGAGCAGAAATGAAGTACAAGTCGCGAGCGTGAGAGAAAAGGAAAAATAAAAGGGAAGAGGAGAATGGAAAGGGAGCTGCGAGGGGCCACACAGATGGGCATTTCTTACTCCCGCCCCTGGGCCAGTGCCTGGGCCCCATGGGGGCACAGCTGGGAACACAAGATCTCCAACAGCTGAACTGGGTCTCCCCCTTCCTGTCCCTGTGTCACCAGCTGCTCTTGGAGAAGTGACTCCGCCTGGCGTACCAGATCTGCTACCAGTGTGGCCCTGCAGGAGGGACAAAGTTTGGAGGGAGGTGGAGGGGTGAATTGGAAAGGGGCTACAAATTCAAGAAAATCTGACCAGAACTTCTTTCAAAGAACGTCACCATCTTAGCCTCCCTCCTACCCCCTCCAAGTGGCTTTCCCCGTTGGCAGCAGGGGAATGAGAGGGCCCCTCACCAGCTCCAACCCCGCACCCAACCCACTCTTACTTGATGTATTTGACACAGTTGGATCCAATTCTCTCTGCCACAAATTCCACAGTCCTGCGCAGGGAGGGTGGCTGGTTGTGGAAAAAGGCCTGGGCCAGCTGTGCCTGTTGGGGTGGTGGGAGCAGTGTGGTAAAGGCGTCCTTCCGTCAAGAAGGCCTTCTCTTCCCCACTGGGCTGCCCCCTCCCTCTACCCCGCCTCTTACCTGCAGCCCCTGCGTTGTCTGGGGAGGCTGGGCTCCCAGGCTGGTGGTTGTGGTGGGGGTGATTTTCCTCACGAAGCCCCCACTCCGCCCACTGCTGCCCGATACCCACGAAGCAAGCAGTTTCCGGAGCTCTCCTGAATCAGGGAAGCCCAAGTTCTTCGTTCCAGCCCCCCCCCACCCCCCCTCCCCAAGCATCTCAGACTTTGTGGAGTGAAGAGTCTGACGCACCTGGGGAATGCCTAAGAACAGAACAATGTGTGGGGTGTGGGGCCCACGGGGAGCATTGTGGGTACTTGTGAAGGACAGGATAAGGACCAAGGAACCCCCGGGGAGACTGAGAGGCTCACCGATATAGGGGCAGCAGGTGTAGAGCAGCTGCTGGTCCACCACAGGCATGCTGTCCTGGGGGAGAACAGGCCAGAGCTGGGAAGGTGGCGGGCGTGGCATCTCTCCCAGCGTGCCCACCAGGGGCCAGCCTATCCTGGTGTGTCTCCTTCATTCCCACAACGCCCCAGTGCTCTGGCTGGACCCCCCACTTACCAAGCCATGCTCTGAGGCTACTGTGTCCACTTCCAAGGCATCCAACTGACCCTCTTCCAGAAAGAACAAGTCCTCAGGGACGGTGGGAATCTGGCAGATGTGGGCAGAGTTCCAGGCAGTCCCTCAGAAACCCATCAAACCTTCCAACCTCAGGGCCCTAGGGTTTAGGCTCTAGGTTCAGAGCAACCTTCCTCTGAAGCTATGCTGATTCTCACACTCTCCTGAACCGCATCTTCTGGCCCTGCCTCATTCAGACTCCGACAGCACCCCTCCCCCATCTCCAGCCACAGCCCTCCCTCACTCGGAAGCTCCCTTCCAACCTGGAAAAGCCAGCCCAGGACAGCAAGGAGCAGCAGCTTGTTCAAGAAACACATCTCCCCTCCACTCTCCTCTGATAAGACCAAGCTCCTAAAAGGTGAATGGAGAGTAACAGCAGAGTTTGTGCCAAGAAAGAAACCGAATGGAGTAAAAGAAAGCTATCAGTGGGGAGGTAATTCTCAAAACAGCCCTCACAGGGACTGCAGTCGTGTGGGGGACAGGACCTCCTCACGTTCCGGCCCTCTCGGCTGGGCCGCAGCTGGGGGAGGAACTGCCCACTGTCTGTCTGTGTGGACCAAATCCTGCCTTCCCTTTGCGGCTCAGATCGCAGGGATGCCATACACAAAGCACAGACGGCTCAGCCCTCTTTATGAACAGTGGGTCCCGGCAGTGTGCTCCCCCACGTTCTTTCCTCTACTCACCGGTGCAGGTGCCGCAAGAGACTGAAGGTGCGCCGGTAGTAGTCCAGTAAGGGAACAATGTGGTCAGCGAAAGACAGGAACTCCACCAGCCAGGGCACGGTGAGCACCGCTCGACGGGCCCCCAGCCCCTGCCGCAGCAGAGTCAGCACGTCCAGGACTGGGGGGACCTGGTGGGGCCAATGCCCAGTCAGTGGGCAGGCGGGCCCCTGGGAGGGGCTGAGTAATGCTCTCTAACCTGCCTGGTTTCCTGAATGGCCAAGGAAACCAGTCAACTTCAGGGCCTTGCTGCTCTTGCCAGCTCCGTCCTGGCCAGGATCCCCCTACGCACCTGGCTCCTGAGGGCCAAAATGGAGTCCTGAAGTTCCCGGGTCGGGGGTGGTTCAGGCCCCCGGTATGGCAGGAAAGCCACAAAGCCCAGGAATTTAGCCAGAAGCCTCAGGCTGAGCAGCACCACAGCAAACTGCCTCCGTTCACCCTGTCGGGGACCAAGGGAAATAAAAGGTCCTAAACACAAGGCTTCTAGAACAATTCCAAATGTGTTATAAAGTTATTAAAACCACTCCTGGCCTCCCAGGCCAGAGCCCTATCACTCCCCTGGCTCTGCTCTCTAACCTGCCAGTCCACGTCCGACTCCCCGTCCTCGTCACTTGGCGCGTGCTGCGGCAGGGCCAGGCCATTGAGCTCCCGGATCTTCACACTCAGACTATCCATGAGATGCTGGTTAAACTGGAAGCTAGGGAGGGGGGCAAAAAAGAGGGGCACTGGAGAGGTGTAGGAAGAACCAGCTAGAGAAGAGGCGCTCCAGACAGAAAAGATCAGCTGGGTAGGAAGGCGAGGCCACGGAGAAATCAAATTACTGATGTGGGCAAGAGACTGAGAAGTAAAGAATGAAGTGTGAGTTGACGGGAGCAGGATCACAGTCCCAGCCCGTTACAGTCCAGGCAAAGGAAGGAAAGGTGCTGCCTTCCCTGGGAAGACACCTCCTCTGCTCCCCACCACCCCACCCCCAATCCCCACAGGACGTGGCCCTCACCTGCTGGCACTCAAGATGAAGTCCCTGAAGAAGCCTTGACAACCTGGGAAGGTTGGGGGTGGACAGGGCCCCCCACTGCTCTGAGGGGCCACAAGTCGTTCCTGTAGGCGCCGCAGCCGCCCCAACTTGTCAGCTCCTAGCATACTTAACACATCCGGAGCCTCGCCCAAGACAGTGCCCCCTGCCCCACAAGGGCTCTGACACATCTGGGCAGGGAGAGAGAGGAAAGAAATTAAAACACCAATTTAAACAATTTTTAAATTAAAATCAAGTGGGAGAGAAGAACCGAACAAAATCAGGAGGTAGTAATGAACATTTATGGAATGCCAATGTACGTCAGATACCTGAAATACATTTTTCAACGTAGGGATTATATTCTTAGTTTACAGATGAGAAAACCAAAACTGAAATTCAGGTGTAGCCTTTGCCCAGGGTTGCTCCACAGTAAAGTGATAGAACCAGGATCTGAAACCAGGCCTATCTGACTCCTGGGCCTGTGAGGGAGGCCTGGGCAGGCCTGGGCTCCCGGCCTATGAGAGAACACTCTGGCTCCTCTCTGGCTTCCTGAGTTTCAACCACCACCCAAGGAGTAAACTCCTGTTCAAACTTCAACACAGCCATCTGCCCTATCCTGCAGAGCCAGCCATTACTTGGCTGCCTAAAACACCTACTGTTCATCATAGATTCATCTCCTACTGTGGCTATTACCTGGAGAAGCTGCTTTTGGAAGAGCCGAACAAAGTGGCTGTGGCTGCAGGCTGCAGAGAGTTGGCCCATCATGGCTCTAAGGAATGAGAGAGAAAAGGAGGGTAAGGAAAGAGGGAGAAAGATCCAAGAGAGCCAGCCAACCAGCCCTTGGGCTTTTCAGCTTCTCCAGGGACCTGAGCAGACCTCTGCCAGAACTGGACTGCACAGGGGGATGGCAAGAGGTAAGGAACATCTCCCACAGCACCAGGACCCCTCAAGGCCAGAGATACCTCTCATGTCTTTAGTCCCCACTAAGCACCAGTGCGTTCCAATGACCACTGTGGAGGGTAGGACACTGGACAGAGAACATTCCTTCTGCATCATAGTCATCTAACTCTGCAAGACTATCAGACTTAACTCTACTAGAAGACAGAGAAAGTGGAGGTTGGAAAGGGTCTAACCAGTGACCTGGACCCAAACTCAAGCAACCTGAATTAAGAACTTGGAGCTTTTCTGAGCATTCTCAATCATAGAACAAGTATGAGGCCTTTCTGAGGGTAAAGGGCTGGAGAAACAAGTCCATCCCCTGTGAGTGGAGGCAGAATCAGAAAGAACTACAGAAATTAAGGAAGATAGAAGATAGCAGCTTTGGCTGGGAAGAGTGGAGGAAAAGCACCACTCAGCGGCTCACTACAGGAAGCAAGCAAGCCGAAGCGACCAGTAAGCACCTACCTGATCCTGCTGCCCAGGCCCTTCTCAAAGTCCCAGCCAGGCTCCTCGTGGCGATCTTCCCACTCTCGAAGCACCTCATAAAACACATCCCTGACAAATACACACCAATGCCTGAGCAGCCGAGGCACAGCCGCCTCATACTCCCAGGAGCGCCTACCCCAGCACGGAAGCACTGAGGACAGGACCGCCTCGTGCTACCCACGGAGCCGTTCCTTAACCTCTCCAGTCGTCTAAGTGGTGACAGTGCTACAGACCCGGCAGCACATGCGTCATGCACTTCTGTGCACAGTGAAAGCTGATCCCAGCACTTGTCTTATATGAGAACCCTATGACTAACATCACACACCTATGAGATGGCTGGCTAAGGTTGGAGGTTCAAGTCCATGGGCATGAAACTAAGTGGCCCCCTGACAGCTGGCCCCTGGGAGGGCCTGGTGTGCTCAACTACCGCCGGTCAGTGCCAAACTTCCACTTCGGTGAGAACTACACAGCTCCCTAGGCCAGAGAAAATGTCAGGCCCTCCCCAAAGGTTCCCTTTTTGTGATCACCTTTGTTTTTTAAAAGTGTGAAAGGCTCGGTCACTGGAGAAGTTGGCCCGATTGTCAGTTTCTGGCTGAAAGGAGACAGCTTGAGCAGAAGGTGGCATGGCCAGAGAGACCTAAAATATGGCAATGGCATCAGGAACCAGAGTCTGCAGGGGTCAGGCTCAGAAAACTTCACCCTATCCCGGCCCACAATTAGCCCACGTGACGCGTAGGTGGCGTGAGCTGGGCTGCCTGGATTATGAAGGCCGGGAAGGGCCAGATCCAGGCAGGCAGACAGCTCTGCTCGCGTTGCTACCTTGGCAGCACTGCCCTCGTAGGCAGCTCGCAGGCGGCCTTGCAGAGCTGGTGAGAAGCACAGTAGTCGCTCGTTCTCAGCCAACAGCTTCAACGTCCCTTTGTCCAGGTAGCAAAGAACCCTGTAGGGACAAGAGCAGACCCAAGTGAGAGTGGGACACAGGCTGCGAAGAGCAAGTTGGCACCTGTACCACACTGAGCATGAAGCAGGGACAAGACCCAGGTACGTAAGGCAGCATCACTGTCTAAGAATTAAAGCTGACAGAAGTAGAGGGGGAGGAGACGTGACCTCACAGAGCAGGGAGCGAGACAGCAAGGCTTCAACATTAGACATAAACCCAAAGGTCAGCTGCTAAGACCACACGATGCAGCCTGACTCCTTTAGGGGCTAAATTCATAAGCCCGACACAAAATGGAAGTTCGAGGTAAGAAGGGTCCAGGGCCACCGCACCTACGTTAAGCACAAGCACGGAGCCTAAGTGGCCAGAGAACAGAGTGGACAATGGGAATGCGGCTCCAGCCCCTCAGTTAGGAACTTACTGAAACTGACGCTCCAGAACCTCCACTGCAAAGAAGACACAGTCGTGGACACTCTGAAACAGTGGACTTTCCAGGGGATCTAGAAGGACAGCAGCAAGCTGTCAGCTAAGAATTGTTCAGTCTCCAGATCCCGTTTCTCAAAAGGAGGCATGCCCACTGACCTAGGGCACCTGGGCTTGGTTCAAGGTCATCATCCTTCGCAGCCACCATCCTGCGGGCAGTAAGGAGCTGAAGGACGAAGTAAAGCTCCAAGAAGAGGTTTGGTACCAGATTTTCTAGAAATGAAAAGAAATCCCAGGGTATTGGGCACCATTCAGAGCCAAGGCTCAGTTCCGTATACCTCACCAATTCTCTGACCCTGAACTTCTGCAAGTATCTCCACTCCATCCCCCTCTGCTTTCACTCACCAGCAATGCACGAGGAGTAGACAAGGGCTACCAGCTTCAGGCGCTGGCAGGAAGACACTCTGGCAGGGTCAGCAGGTTCAGCTGTGAGGTTTCCTGTCCGGCTGGGCAGGGGAGACCCCGATTCAGGGGTGGGGTGGGCAGGGGTAGGTGACTGCTGCAGCTGCTTAGAGCTGTGGGGACAGAGGAGTGTTATGAGCAGTTAGCATGGCTTCCCCTCCACAGTCACACTCAATCCCTCCAGAGAAGTCATCGACAGCCCAGGAAACAGACGCAGGGTCCCCAGGGGACAAACCGACCTCAGGGAACAGCCTGCGGACCCCCACAGGGAGGAAGGCCATACCGCTCCTTCCTGAGCATCTCGCGCTCCTCCTGCAGACTTCGGCACCCTGGGGGAAGGCCAAGGCCCCAAGGGCTAGTGTCCAGGGCTGAGGGCTGGGCACTGGGCACACAGTTGATTGGGGGTGAGGTGAAGCAGGTCTTAGGCTTGGAGAGGGACCGCTCTTCGCTCACCGGAGTTGGATTGATCCTCCGTGAAGGCTTGGTCCTGCTGAGAGTGGCCGCAGGTTTCTCTCAAATTCCTTCTCAGGCATCTCCCCCTCCCACCACAAGAGCTCAGTCCCTTGTGACTCTCCCTCACCCCCAACCTTCAGCCATCCTCACGCTTTACTGCGGGGCGCGCGGCCCGACCAAAGACGCCCCTAAGACAGCCTTCAGGGCCCCCCATTTCCTAGGAGAGAGCCGGTTCTCACCCTGCAGGGCCGGGGGGAACGGAGCCGACGGGAGGGAACTCCTCCAGGTTGCTGAGGTTGGGTGGATCGGACAGCCCGAGGCTGGAGCTCCCGGGACTGCCGGCGCCCCTAGGCCTCCGGCCCCCGGCCCAGCCCAGGCTCTCCCCGCTGACCACCTCCTCCGGGCCCCCGGGAACGCGGCCTCCTCGCTCGCGGGCCGGCCCCGGACCCCGCCTCCTG
>NW_004444012.1:11033934-11104490 GCF_000243295.1 Trichechus manatus latirostris
CTCGAAGCCTCAGCGTAGGCCGCGTGGTCTGCGAATTGCGGCCGCACCGCCTGCGGTGAGGCCCCGCCCCGGCTGCTGTGGCCAGAGGGCGACGCGCCGGGATTCGAACGCCGTCTGGGAGCTGCGGTGGGGCGGAAGTAGTTCTGGGGCGACGGGGGAGACCGAGAGCCCGGGAGAGCGGATGGTAAAGGTGAACAACTCTCCGAAATCAGACTACCAGCTTACGTCTTCTGCAATAAGCGGAAGAGTTAAAGTTTTCTAGATTTAACCGTCACTGCTCTAAAGGTGGAAAGCCTAGTGGCATAGTGGTTAAGAGTTTGGCGGCTAACCAAAAGGTTGACGGTTCGAATCCAGCAGGTGCTTGCTGGAAACCATATGGGGCAGTTCTACCCTGCCCTATAGGGCCGCTGAGTCGGAATCGACTTGATGGCAACGGGTTTTTGTTTTTAACTCTAAATAGGAGTCACCACATAGGCCAGCTTCGTATTTTGACCTTGTTTTTCTCAATGGCTGAGTTTTCAATCCCTAGGCCCAAGTGTACCCACGGGTTCTTCTCCACTAACCATCAACTGATTGACCATTTAGAACAGAATTCTTGCAGGGAGGCTTTTTATAATCCCCAGCCCACCAACCCTTAAAGCGCCTAGGCCACCCTGCACACAGACTCGCTCCTTTTCACGTTGTAGTAATGGGGTTACATCAAGTTAACTACTTCTGCAGTTGTCAATAGGCACCTTCATGATTAGCTTCTGGAAGTTTGAGTTATTTTTTAATCTCCCTTATTTTGAAAAACGTAGGAGACATTGAGCTCAGAAAAACAGATGAGACTAACATTCTAGGTCAAACCAGGAGGGGCGAAGCTATGCCCGTGTGCGTGTCCCACACATTTCCTCGGGTGCAAAGGAAGGTTATAGGCAAAAGGCGGTGGGGAGCAGGAAGCGCTCTAGTGTTTCCTGTGGAGAAGGAAAAGGTGCGTCCATGCATTGATGCGATGATGGACTGAAAGGCGCTTCTTCCACTTTCAGTTGTATTACAAGGGGGACCATCTTCTCATTTCCACACACCCTGGATTTCACCTGCAGGGATGCTGAGCACCTAGTTTCTACTTAGTCCAGTGCTGCTTTTTCTAGGTCACTTCTGGATGTGGTACTGCATTTATAGTAACATTTTCTGCTCCCTGTTGATCTTGTACCTTCTGGTGCAGTCAATACCTTTTTTTTCAATTAGAAAAATATTTCCCACTTTTAAAATCCAAACCATCACACCAATAGAACTAGAGTTTGCATGCGGAATGAATCTTTTATTACTAGATTATAAAAATAAAATACAAAATAATTTTAAAACAGAACTTAAAACACTGTACAAGGCTTTAATATGATACAAATGGGAAAATTAAATAAATAATTACACTTTTATGTACAGATGGCCTATACAAAAGCCCTCCCTCCAGGTTTCTGCCAATACGCTATGTCCTTGGCTGCCTGAGCAAAAGTGAATAAAGGGGGCAGCTTAAAGGGGAAAGGGACCCAATACAATACCTTTAGAGGTATTTCAAAGAGCAGTGTCTCATCTCTCTGATTTCATGAAGAGGAGAAGACGGAGAGAAAAGAAATGGCATTATCATAGTCAGCTATTCTAACTCATTGGTCTTGCTCAACGAGAGAATTCTGGTTTGTGGCTGAATCTTATTTAACAGCTGCCAACAGTTCATAACTTTTCAGGTTTTTCTCTAATTCGAACCTAGATGTTTCCCTCCTCTCCCCTTTTTCCTAAAAATCCAGGAACTTAGCGTAAATGGCCCAATGAAACAGACACTGGCTAGCTGAGCAAAGGCATCAGGAGGAGGAGCAGGAACTGTTACCAGCGAGATGCGAGAGGGCTCAAGCCCAGGGCTGTCTGATCTTTTTACTTCTTTATTCAATCCACCCAGTCCAATCTCAGAGCCGCAAACGACACAGTTTCATATTTCCATTAACTTATCTTTGTAGATCTGAATGCTTTCTTTGCTTAGTGAATTAATGTATTTATCTGGTGAACTGTTTTAAAAAAAATACTTTTGGAAAAAGTCCCCAGCGCTTTCCCATTGTGGATAACTCCCTAAAATAAATCATTCAAGCTCCAGTAGCCGGGTTTAACCCCTGTGGGTGAGTGAGGAGACTCCAGATACGGTGAAGTGCTGTATGTGAATTTTTAAGGATTTAAATTCCACATTATAAGGGGGGGAAAGCATCACATGGCAAGAGTTGTCTATATAAAAACTTGGTTTACTCAAAGTTTTTAACTAGGTGAGTGAACACTTACACAATATGAAACAATATTAACCTACTAAAAAGATAGGTAAAATTCCTATCCATCAGTGTGTAAAGTTATGTGATCAACAAATCCTATAGTCACAAGGGCTCGAAGATCTGTCTCAGAAGAGCCTATTCTGTGGTCAAGGTGATCCTGTTCACCTGGCCTAGGGCATCTGGGAAGCACGGTCAGCATCGCCAATGACACATATGTGCCCACACTAACATTTCCAATTAAAGAGGAGGCAGAAACCTGTTATCTGCAAAGCTTCACAGGGCAATGAGGAGACAGCTTTCATTTCTTTTACATGTATCCTTAAGAACAAGGATCCAGCAAAAGCTAAGGGAAATATTCAAATCATTATTGAATAAATGTTACTTTTTGCTCTTTGGTGTCTTGAGGTGATGTGTAACCTCAAAGTGATCCTAATCTCACCACATTCTTTTTCTGATACAAATTTTCTCAAGGGGGATAGGCAAACATCAGGTTTACATATTTTAAAAGTAGAAGCAGAAATTGCTTCACAGAGAGACAATCACAACTAAATTACAAAGTATCTTGATGGGCCAAGACTTTAATGTCAACATTCCATGACTAGCCAGGGACTGAGGTGTGCAACATCCAAATTCTCAAGTGAAAAGGATCCTTGTCCCATGTCCTGGAGTTACCTGAGAACTACAGGAATTCCCCCTGCACCTTCTGCAGGTTCTCCCAGCAATGCTGGGCAAGATTCTGCAGGCCCCCAAGACTCCCTGGGTTACATTTCTCTTCATTCCAGAGGAACAGCTGAAGTATTGTGAATACTCAATCGTAACGATTTCTACTCTGTTCCCACATTCTCAAGGTACACACCAGGCTTCTAACTGAGTGAGGACAAGGAAGCAGGGTGTCCTGACAACCTTCGGGGATTTTCCATGCACTACATCCTCTGATACAGTCTAAGGACTGGAACTGCCTCTTGTTCCTTTTCTCTAAATTAAGGTCTAAATATGCACCTTTGGTTTCTCAACTTGGGTATATATTAACATGTATGGACCACATGCCTTAATCCTGTAATGTTTTGTATATGAAAACATAGATAAGTAGCTGTTCTGCTACTATATTGTCTATAGAGCCAAAGTCAAGAAAGTTAAACAATGCAGTTGTCCTCAACCAGTCTATCTCAGCAGTGCTTCCGGTACTAAGCATCTCTCCTTAGGCACAGTGCCAACACATCCATGGTAAATGCAGATAGAAACGGTCAGCTTTTAAAAGACTCAATGCAAGCAACTTCATTCCAAAATACAGGAACATAACCAAGAAAAGGTCTTCTAATATAGGCCATGTTTTGACAGATATAAAGGAATGAAAAAAGGTTTTAAAATGTGAAAAACTGGTATCTCCAACACTAAGTCTAGACTTACCTACAAACATACTTTCAAAGAGCCAGAGTAAGATGCATCTTTTTCCTGAGCCGTTAAATTATGAATTCTGGATCCTGTTTCAATCACCAACTTCTAATGTTAGATAAGGAGTGTAGTTCCTAGAACTTAGAATCCTCTGCCTTTGGGAAAAAAGCGCCTGTTTTTTAATTCAAAGCTATTGAGTATAGGAGAACTAACTATGGTTTTGACTGTCTGGGTTTATAAAACATGCACCAAGTACACTTTTTCCGTGTAGACTGAAGGCAACCATACAAACATTAGCATAAAAATCTGTGCCCTGGAGTTTCTCACAACTGTTGAAGAGTCTCAAGTCCCCATAGTGGCTAGGAGCTAAACAGAAAGAGATGCCACACGTCTAGTCCACTGAATACTAATAAGCAGCTGAGATTTAGTATTTTAAAGCAAATAATATAAAGTGGATAATGACTACAGTGGATCTCAATTACCATTTTGCTACTTATTTAGGGCCTGATTAACTTGGCAACTTTTACAAAAAAATTCACTTCACAACATGCAACTTAAGAAACAGTGACTGTAGCTCCGCCACTGTCAGCACGGCCGGCTTGCTCACCAGAGTTAAGAATGAGTATCTGCCTAAATCTCACCATTCAAAGGTGTTTCTAATCTGTGCTTTAAGGTTACATCTGCTGTGGCCCAACGGCCCTCCTTTAGTCACTATACATTAAAGTGAGATGCCTTTCAGCTGTGCAAAAAATTACTCTGTGGAAATGCAATATTTCAACAAATTCGTAGACCCTGGAGATTCGGCAGCATAATTCAGGAGGAATGCCACCTAAACGGACTGAGCCTGTCACTCATTCTAATTTCTGCTCCACCCAGTTCCTTCACCCTGTAACACTTTTTGTGTGAAAACCTAGATAAGTAGCTATTCTGCTACTATATTTTCTACAGGGCCAAACTCAAGAAAGCTGACAACAAAGGGATTAGAGAAGGGGCGGGGAGGGGCAGGTGTGGCTAGATGATCGGCCACTTGGTTTGGACAGGAGGAACCAGGGGGCGCCTGATCTTTAGAAGACAGTTGTAACCTCTGCCCCATATGACTTTTTGTCTAGTTTGGTTTGATTTTGATCGATGGCCAGCCCCTCCTCTTAAGTAGAATAACATAACTTGTTTAAAATTACTTGGAATGATCTGTGTTTGTTACTGAAAACTGAAATACGCCATTACTAAAAAAAAACACCAAAAATAAATAAAGAATAATTTAAAGAACCCATTCTCTACATCATACTTTAAAATGAAAGAAAAACAAAAATCCTTGTGCCAAAGGTGATTCATTCAGGGCTGCTACTTCTGCATTTAGACATCTAACATCTAAAGCACAAGCTATGCTTTTAAAAACCCTAACATCTCTATGTAGGACACTATTTTTGAGTAGATTTATTGATACATAAGATATTATTAGTATGTTTTAAAAGCATCAGAGCAGAAACATCTTTGGTTACCTCTTTCCTCTACACGTAAAATAAAATACTATTACATAAGGACACTGTTGACCTCTGGATTTTAGTGAGTTTGTCAGTGCTAGGAATAGGGGGCAACACAGTGGGGAGACTGGCAGAAAAGGGAAGGAACCAAGAAAGAAAACGTTTAGTTGCCACGTTGCCATCACTGTCAGTTCTGACTGCCAGCGGATAAACGCCAAGGAGAACTGAAATAACGCGCGTACCACAGTTACAGCCGCCTCGGCACATTTCTGACTAGAGGGGTCAGGATTTAAAGCCAGCTATTTTTAGTACAATTTAGCTAATACAACAAGAAAAGAAAAATTAAAAAAGATCATTCCTTAATTGTAGGTTACACCCCCCACCACCATCAAGAAAAAAGTGAGGTGAAAAGAAGTAGAATGGCAATTTTTAAGAGATTTTTTTTAAAACTTCATCATGTCAGACCCATGATTTTCAGCCCAGTTTATCCACTCCAACTGTAAGGACAAAACTATGTGACTAACATGGCGTATCTGTGAACCAGTGTTGCCAGTAATTTGCCCCCTATTAAAATCTTCTTTAAGTGAAAATTAAATACTACATCTTGGCTCGTTAAGGTCTGCCAACCCTTGCATCGTACACAGGGAAGGCAAGAACAATCTGAGGCATCACATGCCAAGAACATATTTTCAGAAAACCAAGGTCGGCAAGGCCCAAGTGTACACGAGGCACACAATAGAAAAGGAATCTCACCATCTGTGATCTTGAAATTACAAATGGAGAATGAGAAAGAATGAGTTTATATAAGCATATGTCTCTCTCTATAAATATTTATATAATTTACCAGGAAGACATGCAAGTAGTGTTATAGCAACTATTATACAATATAATACAGAGGGATTGGCCTTCCAATAATACAGCTGCTTAAGTTAAATAGCAAATAGGTCTTATCTATTACATTCCTCTGCAGTGCTTGAAACTGGAAATGAAGATTCCACACTATGCTACGTTTCTTATGGGAGACCATATATGCCTCAAAAGTGTTTTGAGTTTGTTTTTTTTTAAAAAGTTCAACACAGATAAAGAGAACAAGGAAAGCTCAGTGCAGCTTCAGGGCAGCTTTGATGCAGCATTAGAATATGTTCACTTGGTGAGGAAATACATTTCTTTCTTTTCTTTTTTTCCAATTTAACCGTATTAGGATTGGCAGCAAACAAGGTCAAAGAGAAAGCACAGATGTTTGCTAGAAGGCAAATTTCAACAGCAAGCAGACCAATTTCTCTGACCTTAATAAGGTCGTGACAACACAAAACACCTAGAGAATATAAAAGAGACCATTGTAAAGTCTGGTGTCATTTAATTTTGCCTGATACCTGGCAGCAGCAGAGTGAGATCTGAACAAATCAGATCCCTGTTACAGCTTCCTAAATTTAAATTACATGGAATTCAAACTAAAGCCCAGGAAAAGCAGGTAATAAAACATCAAAAGAAATATTTAGCCTAAATTTGTCTCCTCAGATATTCATTCCTTATTGGTTAAACGTGTAAAATACACAGTTTGAGGATTATAAGCCTCAATATACCTAATTTTTCTTTCTTTCTAGCTCTCTAAAAGCATAAAGACACATTGTAAACTTTGTTCTTCCCTGGTGTCATCTTGGAGGTGGGCACTGGGAAGAGTCTGTACCAGGAAGACCTAAGGAAGCAAGGTCTGCTCTGGCCAGCTGTCCTCCACAAGAGGAGACGCAGCAGGGACGCACAGGGTTCTTTTTACCTTAAAGGCTGTCTCTCCACAATCTGTCCCTCTCTGCCGAAAGCACTACAGCCTACGAAGCACCTCTGTTTAGACCTTTTCTTTACCTATGTTTCTCAGTTATTTTTTGAAGTAAAAATATACTGGGTTAAGAAATGCTGCTCCAGGAAAATTATCAGGGGACTAAAAAAGGTAGCTGGATTTGAAATTGCCAGCATGTGCTGCTAAAAGTACTGTTAAAATGAAAGGAAAGAGATTGAACCAGGTGAGAAACACTAACTTTAAAATGTGAGACCCATGGAGGGTAGTAGGAATAAGGCAAAGTAAAGGTGGGACTTCTCAATACACTAGATAAACTCACGAGTCAAAAATACGTGTGCAGTGGCCTCCTGGCACCAGACTTCTTACACATACTCTAATATCTGAGCAATACTGACTCTTCAAGGTTGTAAGTTTTGAATGAAAATATTAAAATAAGTTTCATTTTTGCTATATAATCTCTGAGTCTTAAAAAATTGGGTCAAATCCCTTAAAATTCCATTTTATCTCCTACCCTCGATTCTTCTGTTTCAAAGGCAGATAAAAAATGGGAGCTCGTTTGATGAGTTTCTCCCCCTTGGATTTGCTGGGTTGCCGCTTCTTACACAAAGGCATTGACTCCTGATCTGCTTGCTGCCTGCCTCAGGTAATTCCTATCACATATTTATGTCTTCTTATAAATAATTTATCATGTAACTTTTTTTGCAAGTGAAGACCAACACTGATTTTTTAAATAGACAGTACAGGACACAACATGCATCAGGTTCAGGAGGAAGATCTCACACCTTGCAAAGAGATGCAGCCCGGCTCCTATCTGCTGAGCTTACTGGCTGCCTTACTCTTCCCCGGGGGGGTTTTAGTGCTGGCCGAGTGGTGGTGGAGGCTGCCAGGCCCTTTCAGGCCATTCTTGCTGGGTTTGCAATGCTCCTGTTGGCAGGACCTCCTGGAGGAGGAAGAGCCGGAGTGGCTTGGAGGTGACTTGCTTCTCCCCAGATGTGGGGATGAACTCCGCTGGTCGTGGTGGGGCCGCCCCGCCCTAGAGGGTGAGGAACTAGACGTGCGAGGCAAGGAAGAGCTTCGAGGAGAGGCACTGGGACTTCGGCGGGGGACAACTGGACTCTTGGGTGGTGTTTTTGGATTGTGAGGGGATCCTGGACTCTTGCACTGAGTAGTGCTCCGGGGTTTCTGAGATCCATTTTGAAGAATTTGGGCCAGACGGGAGAAGAGGTCTGAGTCGGAATTGCTACTCCCTAGGACTTTGTATCTGCGTAGCCTTAAGAGAACAGAAATAATTATTTTCACTTTAATTCATTTCAAGTGTGCCTAAAAAGTCACAGTGGTCCAAATCATAGTGTATGATTTCTGTGAAATCATAAAATATATCATACAATAAATAATATCACCCATGAGTACTGTGCTCCTTTAAATAATCATCTATATGAGACCAAACCATCAATATTTACCATAAAGCAAAGATAGAAGGTAACGGGGAGGGGGTAGAGAAGCTGGATTAATGGAAACAGAACAAGCAGAACGGAAATAATGAGAATGCTGACACAGTGTGGAAAATGTAACCAATGTCACTGAACAATATGAACAGAAACTACTGAATGGGAACCTAATTTGCTGTGTAAACTTTCACCAAAAATACAATGTAAAAAATACATTTATAGGATAAAGTGTCACTCTTTCACATATCAGCTATATGACCCTGGGAAAATGATTTAACGTCTCCTAGCTTTCAATGGGAATACTGTCTACCTCACAGGGTCACTGAGCAGACCAAGCGCTGTAACTGTGTAAAGAAGGTAGTTGAATGTCTGCTATGCGAAAGCGCTTAGGTGATGTTCGGTGCCGTTGAGTCGATGTTGACTCACAGCGACCCCATGTGACAGAGTAGAAGGGCTCCATGGAGTTTTCTTGGCGGTAATCTTTACGGAAGTAGATGGCCAGATCTTCCTCCCTCCCAGCATGTACGCTATTCTAATTTCAGGAGTAACTTCATGACTTGTGTCTAGCGTACATTAGCACAGGAGAGCATAAACCATTTTGTTTCAGGACTGGAATTCTGCACGTATATGTGCAAACATTAAATCCCACAGTGTAAGTCTTCAACATGAACTGCACTCACCAAGAAGAGCAGCAACCATAGATAAAAGTGTATTTCAGCCATATTTAGTAATTTCCAAAAGAAAAGAGTGGTCACTGGTTTCTCCTGGCCTTGGTTCTCGCCTGACAACAGTCCGGGACACAGGAGGGCTGATGTGGGGGACTGACTGCACCTCTGACTGGCAACTCAGAATTCTAATCTAAAGAGTATTCATATGAACAGCAATGTCTTCTCTGCCCTAGGCAGCTTTCTGGTTTGGCCTAAGGATCATATAAAACGGTATCTATTATAGTTTTGTAAACTATAGTGCATGCTATAAGGACTTCAGTGGTGATACTAAGTAACACGGTAATAAGAGCCTTAGGGCCCCGCCAATATAAAACTACAGTAAATAAGTATATCAGCAGAGGAACAGACAGACAAACCGAAGCAGCAGAGCACTGAACCCAAAAAGGTACTTGTGTTTCTACGGGCAATGAGCATTGGGGTATCACCAACTTCACACCATGTATAGTGAAACCTGTGAGAGCTGGGACTCGCTGGGACTGCCTTGTTCTTCCCAGTCTTTCACAGGGTGCAGTCTTACCATTTTTCTATCGTTCGCTTTAGAGGAAAATATCTGAATTTTCCTTCTCTGACAGGTTTACACCTTACACAGATCCAGCTTTCACAGGTTTTACTGGATGATAACTCCAGATGGACTAAAGATGCACAAAACAATAAAAGTATTGGAAGAGAATATTTTTTTTAAATATTAGGGTTGAAGGGACCTTCCTAAGCCTGTTATAAAACACAGAAACCATAAAAGATACTCAGTTCCACGAACACTAAATTTTTCTATAAAGCAAAAGGTACCATAAATCAAGTTAAAAGGCAAGCAACAGACTAGGATCAAACATCCTCAATATATTTTGTGGACAAAGGGATTAATAATTAATAAGAAAATCAACCCAATAGAAAATTGACATGAACAAGGCCAACAACTCATAAAAGCCATTCAAGTAAAAATATATATGAAAAGATCTGTCTCATGAATAGCCAAATGAATACCAATTAAATCAATGAAGTAACGTGCTTGTCAGATTACCCCCCAAACTCAAGTGATATTACCAAGAGGGTAGAGAAGAGAGCTCATTTACAGGCGGTGTGAGTATGAATCACTAGGGCAACCTTTTTGGGAGGGCACTTTGAATATATTTATAAAATTATAAATATGCAAACCTTAGCAATTCTATTTTTAGGCATCTACTAAAAATGTGGGCAAAGGTGCCAAAGATCTATGTTCAAGGTTATTCACTGTAGTACTGTTTATAAAAACAAAAATCTGCAAACACTGTAAATGTCCATGAATATAGAAATGGTTTAATACTTTATGGTAAATTATACCACGAGATATTAGATGGCACTTTTTAAAAGAGTGAGATAGGTCTATACGTACCAACGTGGAAGAATGCCCAAGATATATTAGGTTTTAAAAAGCCACATGTAGAATAATATTATTACAAGATCTCATTTTTGTTTAAACAATTTCCATGCCTGTGTGTATATCTGAGTAGGGAGATGAAAGGGGCTTTCACTGTGCACTTCATATATTTCTGTGTTATTTTCAATTCTTACAACAAACATGTTCTTTTCTATAATTTACAAATACCAATAATGATTTTTTTAAAGTTATGATTCAATAAACAGTTCTTTAATATGGTTCTAAACAGAAATTCTGAGTACTGGCAAGGTTAAGGATGAATGGGATTACAGAAAATATAAATGCTCTAAAAACCTAACCAAACTCACTGCCGTTGAGTCGATTCCAACTCCTAGCAACCCTGTAGGACAGGGAAGAACTGCCCCATAGGGTTTCCAAGGCTGAAATCTTTAGGGAAGCCGACTGCCACGTTTCTCCCGCAGAGCAGCTGGTGGGTTCAAACCGCCAACCTTTCCGTTAGCAGCCAAACATTTTAACCACTGTGACACCACACCCGTTGCCACTGAGTTGATTCTGACTCATAGCAACCCTATAGGACAGAGTAGAACTGCCCCTACAGGGTTTCCAAGCAGCGAGCAGCTGGTAAATTCGAACTGCTGACCTTTTGGTTAGCAGCCATAGATAGCTCTTAACCATTGCGCTACCAGGGCTCCTATAAATGCTCTAAGGATCTAAAATCCATTCTGTTTAAGCACTTAAACTTCCAACTGCTGAAATAAGGAAGTGGGAGAACTTCCAAGGTTGCATCAGCACCTGCAGGGCACAGGGGCATAAAGGGCCGTAATCACATCTCGGTCAGCAACAAGTTACACATTTACTCTCTGAATTTTCTGTCCTCCTCCTTCCCCACCATCTAGTCAACTCTGAATAGTAACATGAAATTCACTTTGGTTACACCTACCCTCACGGGCCTTAGACAATGAAACCTGTGAGAGCCGAAACTCGAGGGGACTGCCTTGTTTTTCCTGGTCTCGCAAGTTTTCCACCTTTGACAGGGTTCAGTCTTCTCCCTACTCTATTGCTCGTTTTACTGGAAAATATTTGCATTTTCTTTCTCTGACAGGTTTCTGTTTTATACAGGTTCTGGCTTTTGCAGGTTTTACCGTAGTAAAATATGAGGAATGGAAACAATTTCTGTGTGCCAGGACCTAAGCAGGAAAGATCCAAGGCCCAGATGAGTTCCAGGCCGGTCAGCTCTGTGATTGCTGGCACAATGTCACACTTAGCTTGGTTACAAAGTGCGACTTTTAGGGGACACATAAAAGTGCTAAGTAATAAATGAGAATTAAGATTTGTTTAAACTGCATTCCAATGCAGCTTAAGCCACAGATATACCATCTCTGTTAAGCATAGATGCCAAGCAGAAGATGAAGGAGGATGAGTGAATACTGTTCATGGAATCACTGTTTTAAAATGTCTCAGCTAAATGACTGCAGCTTACTCAGCACCATTCTTCCTGCAGAGGTCTAATCCCAGTGACACTTCAATCCACGGTTTGGTTACCCCTGGACCAGAAACCCTAGGCCAAGTCAAAACTAAACCGAGTTTAGGGAAGAGTAGCAAGTTCTTCTGGGTAGTGACAGAGACAGAATCTTACTTTATCACACTTCCGAAGTCCTTATAACAGGTAGAGGCCTCCTGTTATACTGTCTGGACCAGACAGTGGTTTTCAGGTAAAGGTATTTTAATTTTCACTTTATTTTTGTTAAAAGACCATCCTTGTTCTTTTTCTTCTCCCAGGGTTCTGACCATCCTACCCTGTGAAGGTGAGCAATGGCCTCAAGGGAAGCTCTGGTTTATTACCTTCCAGTGCTTTTCCTCCTCTTCAAAATACCATCACTCTAGGCTCAAATATATCATGAGGATATCTAAATAAGCAAGTATACTACACAGTAAGGCAGTGTCTTTATTATGTATGGTTGTACGTATTATTGGGCCTAGGGAAACTTTTTGTAAGATTTTTGTTTACTTCATTATAATCAGATAAACAGTATAAACAGGGCCCATTCATCCAATTATAGACATGGTATTCATCATAGAACCTGACATCATACTGATATTTGTTAAAGTGAGATTCTAGCTATAAAAGGCTAGAAAATTACTGAGTATCTGGTCAAAATGGAGGAGCCCCTGGGTGGCTCAAACAGTTAAGCGCTTGGCTCGTAAATGAAAGGTTGTTGGTCTGAATACACCCAGAGGTAACTCAGAAGAAAGGCCCAGCAATCTACCTCAGAAAGGTCACAGTCACTGAAAACTCTGTGGAGCACTTGTTCTACTCTGAAACACATGGGTCGCCGTAAGTTGGAAGTGACTCAACGGCAAATTTTTTTTTTTTTTTTTTGGCCAAACTGGACTGGAAAGAGAAGTCACCTTTATTGCACTCTAAGTAAGCACTGCGCAAAGCCCTCGATCTATGTTAACTTATTTCATCCTTTCAAAACCTTGAGGCAAATGTCTCACCCGTTTTATAGATGAGGTAAATGAGGTTCACGCTGCTAGAAAGGCGCGAGTCAAAAAGTAACCTGAATCAGTCTGACATCTACCACTACAGTATGCTATAAAGTCTGGGAAAGACAGAATGAAGCAGATGGCCAGAGGAGGCAAAAAATAAATGGAACCACTAGCATATTAGATAAAACAGACACAGAGATACTGTCACACACTTAACATGGGAAAGCACACGGCATTACCTGGCTTCCACTCCAGGCCTAGTTGGTGGCTTTCCTGGTGGTGGTCGAGGCAAGAACTGTGATGAAGTGGAGCTATTGACTTGATCTGTATTGGCCCATGAGACCGGCCTTGGAATTTTGCTCTTTCTGGACTGGGAGATGATGGGTGACAGAAAGCTCTCTTCGGCTGACCTGCTCAGGTGAGAGTCCACTGCCAGTCTCGAAAAGGGAGTGAAGACTTCCTCCTCAGAAAAGGGAGCAGGAACAGTAGCTAGTTTCTCCCCTAGCAATTTATCAGAGGCACTTGAGAGGTCACCCAGGAAAGACTTGAGTTGCCTTTTTTCTACCAGAAGCTTGACTAGGTCCGGTTGATAAGCTTTCTTTTGGAGAAGCTTTTCTTTTGCAGAGACTGGAGAAGATGATTCAAAAGGTGAGTCTATCTCTTGTGCTAAAACAGGGATTCGGCTGTGTCTAGTTACAAAGGAGGACCTAACCACATCCTTCCGGGATGGCGGACAATGTTCATTCTCTGAAACGCAATGAAATACTTCTCCATTTTTAGGAGCAATTTTCTCTTTTTTACCCTCTTGGTGCAAAAAAGTAGAGAGGTCTCCTTGATGACCCAGCAAGTCTTCACTCTTGATGTCATCATCCTTAGATACCTTACTTTTTTGCATTGCTGCCATCTGGCCCATCTGTCCTTCAACATATGGATCAATGACTCTTGGAGAAATTTCTGAAGTTCCAATTGCCAAAAGCCTCATTATCTCATGATTTTTGTCTTGATTTGGCACCACACTAAAAGTCTGTGTCTTTGTCACATCAAGAGGTTTAGCAGTAGCTGAGTGATCCCTTTCTATAGTTACCAAATCTCCTGGGAGAGGGGAGATCTCAATACAACACTGCCCTTTACTTAACTTCTCATCGTCATTATCTGACCCTACAAGAATGCTTTTCTCTCCAGTTTCTCCAGGGAGGCTCTCAAATTCTCTCACAATCTGTCTGCTATGGTCAGGAAGGTCTCTTTGTCCCAGGTCTTGGGATTTGTCACACTCTCTAATAGGAACTTCCTTGGGTAACATGTCATGACCAATATGATCTAACTGAAGCCCCAGGTCTGTTCTGCATCCTCCACTAGCAGGCTCACCCTCTGTCACAACCAAGCCAGGGAAGTTCTCCCTTGGAGAGTAAAGTTCCACAGTGTGCTCCATGGGCTGAAGATCTTTCTTCTCTAGCTGCTGACCACAGTGAAAGCTCCCTGAAGTTGACTGTGTAGATGCCACAGAAGGTCTAGGAATTGTAATCTGGAGAAGGAGAATAAAAAATTTAAATGCAATAATGTGGAATATAAATTAAGATCATGATTTGAGATTTAACATGGTATTTTCTGTTCAAATTTATAAGAGGAGCACAGATGTCAACCAGATCTACCCAACTCATATTTAAAAGGAGAAATTCTGAATAAAAACAGATCGTAGTCAAGCTCCACTGTTCAGGAATTGTGCAGAACAGTCTCCTAGGTTCATTCTGCTCTTTCTTTAGCCTGTTTCGTGTACTGGAAAACTGACTTCTACAGGCTGTACCATCTATGCTCCCTTGCCTTCTGACTGCTGATCCAGTTTGCCAATGGGTGATACCAATGGAGCATCAGAGAATTGGCGGAAAGAGAGTCTGAGTATTAGTTCTTTAATTCTCCCTGCTTCCGTCCTGGGGACTGCAGCTTTGTGGTGGCTACATTCTACCACTCCTGGCCAAGCCCCTGTCAGGGCCCCTGTCACCAGGGTCCACTAGCAGCCCACCCTCCTCTTCAGGGCTCATGGTAGGAATGGCTCCCCCTACTGCTGCTCCCATCTGTTCTCTTAACTCTGCCCACACATCTCTAAAAGGTTCCTTTCATTTAATTTTCTCCAAGTACCTTTGCGTGTGCCATCTATTTCCTGCCAGAATCCAGACACAAGACTTAAAGGAAAAAAATCATTGACAAATTATTGTAAATTGAAAAACCTGAAATTTTCATGCATTTTATGGAAGTCATGCAATTTATTTCCCATAAACTCTATCTATTAAACAATGTTGGGAATATCACACCTTCCTAAAAACAATAGCATGCAAAGATATTTACTAATGTTTCAAATCTTCTTTAATATTTTAAGAACAAAGCCTATGATAAAGTGAAATTCTACCATCCTTCCCCTGAGGTCACTTCAATTCTATGTGTATTAAGACACCTACAGTTTCCACATCTTCACATTTGTTAAAAGTAACATGTAAGAAGGCAGAAAATGTCAACTACACAAACTGGTAAGGGGGAAAAAAATCAAGCAAGTTCAAATCACTTAATGAAGCCCATTAAGTTCTGGGAAAAATATAGAAATTGGTCTGAATCCAAAGAAAAATAAATTTGAAGCAGTCATGGGAGATTTAGCCTAGACTCAATCTCTAGCCCAAAGGCACCAAGAAACCATTGTGGTTCTACAGTCACCGAAGATGTTTGGATGTGTTTCTCTTTGTGTCAGGAATACAGCTAGGTTTAAGACATGTAAAGCTTTTCCAAAGCCCAGACCAGAGAGAAAACATCTAACTAACATCCTGGAATAGCTCCCGAATATAACCAGCGTCCTGAGTACTTGTCAGGTACTGTAAGATAGGCTATTTGGGTTCGGACATGACCTTCTGCGGTAAGCCCAGACCTACAGTAACCTTGGGAAAAAGGCAGTTAAGTTCTATCGGTGCTGCCACCCTTCAGGAAGCCACGTCATACTTTTCTCTCTCATTATTCCCAAATATATTCAGGCAGATGACAATTTTCTCGTATATTTTTAAAATCATGATATTGAAACCTAAAGCTACAGTAATTTACTTTTTAAGATCCAAAGAGTGTTAGTGGAAAGAAAAATATGTGAAATTAAACTAAATGCCAAATAACAAAGTTGGTGGCTATCCCTACATTCAAACTAAACTAATAACAGTTGATTCCAATTCATGGCAACTCCATGTGTTTCAGAGTAGAACTACGTTTCATAGTGTTTTCAATGGCTGGGATCTTTCAGAAGCACATCGCCAGGACTTTCTTCCAAGGCACCTCTGTGTGGATCCAAACTGCTCACCTTTCGGTTAGTAGCTGAGCACTTAACCATCTACACCACCCAAGGACTCCTAGTCTTTACTACTATAAAAACCCATTGCTGTCGAGTCAATTCCGACTCAAAGCAACCCTACAGGACAGAGTAGAACTGCCCCATAGAGTTTTCAAGGAGTGCCTGGTGGATTTGAACTGCTGACCTTTTGGTTAGCAGCTGTAGCACTTAATCACCATGCCACCAGGGTTTCCAGACTCTACAGAGGTGGGTAAAATTGAAAATGCCATGCCTCAAAACCTAAGTAAATAAAAAGCAAAAGTTGCTGTTTCCCTTCTTCTGTCATCCCACTCCCCAGAGACAGTTACCCATTAATTACAGTGTAATGTGTATTTAAGGGGATATGAAGCTATAAAATTTTTGTAGGGGCTAACAGAAATCATAAGTAGGCCACAATTTACTTCCAAAGAATAGAAGTCCCAGAAAAGACGGACTGAAGTAGAAATATTTCTTGGTTGGCCTGTAATTACAAATCCCATACATGGCTATATGATTTAACAGGCATTTTTCCTAGCCCTTTCATACAGTGTTGGAAGAAATTTTAAGGATTAATCTAATTCAACCGTCCCTGACCACCACAGCCTATACAGACTTCTATCACAGCACCTGTAACACTTAAACTGTGTTCCTTTACTAGACTGAAGACACTTGAAAGCAGTGATGTGACTCACTAGGCCTTTTATTCCTGGTGTCTGCCGCAGTACCTGACACACAGAAGAAGCTCAACAGATGCTGAATATGTAAATCACTCAACCACTGAATGCTTGGGTTCCTTCCACAAAACCTCTCCCAAGTGATAGTGACAGACTATATATTTGAACACTTCTCAAATGGGCTCCCTTTACTTCCCAAGGCAGTGCACAGGCATAACTCGTCCTATTGCACTTTTGCTTTATTGAACTTCAGAGACATTGTGTTCTTTACAAATTGAAGGCTTGTGGCAACCCTGCATTGAGCAAGTCTATAGGTGCCATTTTTCCAACAGCATGTGCTCGCTTCGTGTCTCTGTGTCACATTTTGGTAATTTCAAACTTTTTCATTATTATTATATCTGTGATGGTGACCTGTGATCTTTGATGTTACTACTGTAATTGTTTGGGGGCACCATGAACCGCTCCTATATAAGACGGCAAACTCAACTGATAAATGATGTGTGTTCTGACCGCTCCACTGACTGGCTGTTCCCGTCTCTCTCCCTTTTGTCGAGCCTCCCTATTCCCTGAGACACGGTAATGTTGAAATTAGGCCAATTAATAACCCTACAATGGCTTCTAAGTGTTCAAGTGAAAGGAAGAGTCCCACGTCTCTCACTTTACATCAAAAGCTACAAATGATTAAGTTTAGTGAGGAAGGCATGTCGAAAACCGAGACAGGCTGAAAGCTAGGCCTTTTGTGTCAAAGTCAGCCAAGTTGCGAATGTAAAGGAAAAGTTTCTGAAGGAAATTGAAAGTGCTACTCCAGTGAACACACGAATGATAAGAAAGCAAAACAGCCTTATTGCTGACATGGAGAAAGTTTTAGAGGTCTGGATAGAAGATCAAACCAGCCACAACATTCCCTTAAGCCAAAGCCCAATCCAGAGCAAGGCCCCAACTCTCTTCAATTCTATGAAGCTGAGACCAGTAAGGAAGCTGGAGAAGAAAAGTTTGAACCTAGGAGAGGTTTGGTTCATGAGGTTTAAGGGAAGAAGCCATCTCGATGACATAAAAGTGCAAGGTGAAGCAGCAAGTGCTGATGTAGAAGCTGCAGCAAGTTATCCAGAAGATCTGGCTAAGACAATGGATGAAGGTGGCTACACTAAACAACAGATTTTCAATGTAGACGAAACAGCCTTATATTGGAAGAAATGACACCTAGGACTTTTACAGCTAGAGAGCAGTAGTCAACGCCTGACTCCAAAGTTTCAAAGGACAGGATGACTCTCTTGTCAGCGGCTAATGCAGCTGGTGACTTTAAGTTGAAGCCAATGCTCATTTACCACTCTGACAATCCTAGAGCCCTTAAGAATTATGCTAAATCTACTCTGTCTGTTTTCTATAAATGGAACAACAAAGCCTGGATGACAGCATATCTGTTTACAACATGGTTTATGGAATATTTTAAGGCCACTGTTGAGATCTACTGTTCAGAAAAAAAAAAGATGCCTTTCAAAATAATACTGCTCATTGTCAATGCAGCAGGTCACCCAAGAGCTCCGACGGAGATGTACGAAGAGATTAATGTTGTTTTCATGCCTGCTAACACAACATCTATTCTGCAGCCCATGGGTCAAGGAGTAACTTTGACTTTCAAGCCTTATTATTTAAGAAATACATTTTGTAAGGCTATAGCTGCCACAGATAGATTCCTCTGATGAATCTGGGCAAAGTAAATTGAAAACCTTCTGGAAGGGATTCACCACTCTAGATACCATTGCGAACATTCATGATTTATGGGAAGAGGTCAAAAGATCAACATTAAAAGGAGTTTGGAAGAAGTTGATTCCAACCCTCATGGATGACTTTGAGGGGTTCAAGACTTCAGTGGAGGAAGTAATTGCAGATGTGGTGGAAATAGCAAGAGAACTAGAATTAGAAGTGCAGCCTGAAGATGTGACTGAATTACTGCAATCTCATGATAAAACTTTAATGGATGATGAGCAAACAAAGTGGTTTCTTGAGATGGAATTCACTCCTGGTGAAGCTGCTGTGAACATTGTTGAAATGACAACAAAGGATTTAGAATATTACATAAACTGAGCTGATTCAAGCAGCAGCAGGGTTTGAAAGGACTGACTCCAATTCTGAAAGAAGTTCTACTGTGAGTAACATGCTATCACACAGCATCACATGCTACAGAGAAATCTTTCATGAAGAGAAGGGTCAATCAATGCAGCAAACTTCATTTTTGTCTTATCTGCTAATCAAAACATTGTAATTTAATATTTCTGCTGTAAACCAAAGCTTGGTTTTATTTTACTCCTTATAAATCCATATTGTTCATCATCTTTTTAGAAATTATTGATAGTGGACCAATTTTATCAGTTTGTACCCTGGGGGAGAAAAATCTAACTTCCAAAAATGACCCCAAACTAATTTCTTTTCAATCTAGCAAATGTATCCACCCTTAAAAACGTTATCTAAAAATCATACACACACTATTTAATTATCAGTCGTTTCATCTATATGGATAAGGAAAGTCCTACACAAGGTTCACAAATCTGTATTAAGAAATTAAGAGAACTTTCTAACCAGGGCCACAATAGATGGTCCCAGATAGAATGGGAGAAAATTGCAGAACAAAACTCAAAATCTTAAATAAAGGCCAGACTTACTGGACTGGCAGAGACGTGGGGAACCCCCACGATTATCACCCTAAGATACCATTTAAACTCTGAGTTGAAACTACTCCTAGAGGTCATCTAAATAATATAACAGATTGGCTCATAAAATAAACAATATCACTCGTGAGTATTGTGCTTTTATATAAAAAAAAAACCACTGTCGTCGATTCTGACTCATAACGACCCTACAGGACAGAGCAGAATTGCCCCATAGGGTTTCGAAGGAGTGGTTGATGGATTCGAACTGCCCACCTTTTGGTTAGCAAGCGAGCTCTTAACCACTGTGCCACCAGGGTCCCTCCTTTTATATATATTTACCTGTGGGTTTTTTTTTTTTTTTTGACTATGCAAAGGCATTTGACAGTGTGGATCATAACAAATTATGGACAACACTATGAAGAATGGGAATTCCAGAACACTTAACTGTGCTCATGAGGAACCTGTACATAGATCAAGAGGCAGTCGTGCAAACAGAACAAGGGGATACTGCGTGGTTTAAAGTCAGGAAAGGTGTGTGTCGGGGTTGTATCCTTTCACCATATTTATTCAATCTGTATGCTGAGCAAATAACCTGAGAAGCTGGAGTATATGAAGAAGAATGGGGCATCAGGATTGGAGGAGGATTCATTAACAACCTGCTTTATGCAGATGACACAACCTTGCTTGCTGAAAGTGAAGAGGACGTGAAGCACTTACTGATGAAGATCAAAGACCGCAGCCTTCAGTATGGATTACACCTCAACATAAAGAAAACAAAAATCCTCACAACTGGACCAATAAGCAATATCATGATAAGTGGAGAAAAGATTGACATTGTCAAGGATTTCATTTTACTTGGATCCACAATTAACACCCATGGAAGCAACAAATGATGCTTTGCATTGGGCAAATCTGCTGCAAAAGACCTTTTTAAAGTGTTGAAAAGCAAAGATGTCAGCTTTGAAGACTAAGGTGCGCCTGACCCAAGCCATGGTGTTTTCAATCGCCTCATATGCATGCAAAAGCTGGACAATGAATAAGGAAGACCAAAGAAGAACTGACACCTTGGAATTGTGATGTTGGCAAAGAATACTGAATATACCATGAACTGCCAAAACAACGAACAAATCTGTCTTGGAAGAAGTACAACCAGAATGTTCCTTAGAAGCAAAGATGGCAAGACTAATCTCACATACTTTGGACATGTTATCAGGAGGGATCAGCCCCTGGAGAAAGACATCATGCTTGGTAAGTAAAGCAGAGAGTCAGCAAAAAAGAGGAAGACCCTCAACAATATGGATTTACACAGGGGCTGCAACAATGGGCTCAAGCACAACAAGGATTGTGAGAATGATGCAGGACTGGGCAGTGTTTCATTCTGTTGTACACAGGGTCGCTATGAGTCAGAACCGACTCAACAGCACCTAACTACAACAACAACCATATATACATAAATCATCTATTTGAGATGAAACAGTCAACGTTTACCCTAAAGTAAAAATAAGAGGTGGGGGCGGGGGGCAGCAAAGCAAGAATAATGGAAACAGAACAACCAGAACAGAAATGAGAATGTTGACGCAATGTAGAAAATGTAGCCAATGTCACTGAACAATATGTGTAGAAATTATTAAATGGGAACCTAATTTGCTGTGTAAACTTTCACCAAAAACTCAAAAAATAAGTGAAAAAAAAAGAAATTAAGAGAACTAAAGACTTGAAAAAGAGTGTATGAAGTTCTCATGTTAACTTAATATGCCAACTATATTGGTAATAAATAGCTCTGACATAGTTTAAGATATCAGTACATTTTCCCTTCATAGCATTATAAAAAAAAAACCAAGCCTGAGTGAAAAACGTACAAACTCAGTTTCCCATCAGAATATATCTTATTTTAAAATATTCAGATAGATGGTAACATGGTTTATCATATCGTCCAAGCTAGAGCATATAATCAGAGCTGGAAGGGATCTGGAGAGATTAATTGGCAGTACTCTCTATTCTACATATCTGCAGTAAGTTAGGGAAGTAGCAGTAACTTCTGTTTCACAAAATAAAACTCTAAGTTTCAAGAAGAGAATCAAAATAAATATATTATTTTTCATCCATTGGTCAAATTTTCTGGGTTAAGACCAAGAAAATAAAGAAAATGGGGAGAAGTTTAATACCTCAGAAATAAATATACAAATGATGTAGCTGATATTTCATTAGAGACCTTCAGTTAAGGAGAATGTTTTTATTTAAAGATAATCTGAAAATAAGGTCAAACATATAATATCAAATATATAAACATAAGCCTCTTAACAACTTAACAGACAAAACACTGCAGAGAACCATGAGAAAAACCGCTGCAGACAGTATTGATGGGAGCGGCAAAAACTACTGGGAGAAATGAGCAAAAGCTTTAAGGAAGCCTTTATGGAGGGAGGCACACCAGAGCACTGTGGAAACGTGCTGGAGCAACAGTCAGCGCACAGCATAACAGAGTCAAAGAGAAGAAGGAAGTGAATCCGGGCATGTGGAAAGGGGAAAGGGGGGATAAGAGGAAATGTGGGGAAGAAAAAGAGATGGGGGAGAGGGAGGGAGCTGGCCCTGTCTCTAGCCTACATGGTACCTTCGTACAATTTGGAAAAGGATATCCCTCAAAGAGGAAACAGCCCCACACCAAGATGTCTGTGCAGTGAACACCCTGCGTAACAACAAAGCCATCCTGGGAAAGAAGGAAAACAGACTAACTGTTTTGGGGAGAAGCAAGGCAGGTATTTGTTTCCTTATTCTGAAGTACAGGTAAATTCCTACGGAGCTTTTTAGACAAAGTGAAATTCCGCTGGTATCTTTTCCCACTGATTTGCACGTGCAATGTAGTTTCTGGTGATTTGGAAGGGAAGACTGCCAGATGATTACAGAATTTAAGGGAAGTTGGCAACTCCCACCCACGTAAGGGCATATGTACCTCTGGTGCCTGAGATTTGTGTACACAGTTCCTTACTGCCTGGAGGCTTCTCAGGGCTCCTCCTGCTCACACACCACAGGGGGCTTCACTGCTTACTGACAACAGGGTTAACAGGCATCTCCAGGTGACTGATGGAGACCGAAAGTAAACAGTGGTGTTTCTTCAACACGTTCCCCTGCAGAAGACGTGTACAGCAACTGCCTTTAGCTGCTCCAGACCTACTGAAGCAGAAGTTCTGAAAGTAAGGCCTGGGAGTCTGCATTTTACACAATGGCCCTCAAAGCTGGAAAACTACTGCTTTAGAGGAATGGGCTGAGGTTACAAAATAGCAAAGGAATAAAAGGATCGGGCCTAGCAACTGTACAATGTAAAGTACAAACCATGAACAGTTAAATATACACCTTCCTCACCAAATTATGAGCTCAAAAAACTCTAGAATTATGAATTAAAAAAAAACACACATACACACACACATACACATACAGACAGATAGCTCCTGTGGCCTAATCATAAATGTTATTATGAAATTAGGTTAGAGTGACGTTTTGTGTATTGAGTTGCTATGACAAAAGGAAACCTCAGTTGAAAAAAAATTTCGCACTGGGGACTATAGAATTTAGTTCAAACATCACTCCCTGTGCCCATTTACCAAACTTAGGCTTCTACTGAAGAATCGTAGTCGATCAACTGTTAGTTCTTTCTCAATAGCACCCCTGAGTGGATAACAGAGAAGAAGGACACGAACGCATCTCTTACCGCCGTAAGGGGTCCTTCTGCTTGCGCCTCCATTGGACTTGTGGGTGTGGCTGCAATCAGCTGGCTAGCAGTTCCAGCCTGGAGTTCCAGCCTGTCGGTACACTGTTCTGAAGCAGCAGTGGCAGGGCACTCTCCAGAAAGGGCTAAGAGCACACCTGAGCTTTCCTTCTTTAAATGATCATTTTCTACCCAAGGGCTTAATCTGAGCTTTTCATCTTGAGGCGATTCCTCCAGGACGTGAAGCACTTCAGGTTCCTCATCAGAAGGGCTTCCAGTTGTTTTATGCCCTAAAGCCTCATTTGTCCTAAAATCCCGAAGGTCCTGCTCCTTGTCCACAATCACCCATTCTTTGGAATCGACCTCCTGCTTGCAGGAGCTCAGGTTGACTGCTATAAATCCATTGCTGCCACCACCATCTGCCTGCTCAGGGGTGTTGGCAGAGGCAGGCTTAGAAGCATCTGGAAGGTATTCCTCATCATAATGCCAGACGCGGTCCACACGGGACACAACAGGAACACAAGGCTTATGAAGCAGAGCAGGGAGAGTAGATTCCTTTCCTGCACTGGAATCTTTCTGCATCTTCTCCAGGCTTAAGGAAATGGAGAGAAGTTACTCAGTTGTCCTAGGGGAATGACTACTGCATAACCTACAAAGTCCTATACAGAACTAGTATTCACACAGAGAAAAGAGACAAAACACGGACAGAGCATAAGGAAGGTTGCACAGGTTGATAATGCTCTTTTCCACCTGTCATAATCCTCTTTTGGAAGATGGAGCCAAGGGAGGAAGCTATCTCTCCAGCTCCTGGGCAGGAGAGAAGCCTAACTGGGGTTGACTTGTGTGGTCCACTTCACCTTTGCTTTGCCAATTCAGTCACAAGGCCCTCTGCTCTCTGTGGGACTGAGGAACAACCTATCTAAGGGGCGTTTGCCTCACCAGAAGCCCTACAAAGGAAATGAAAAAGCTAGTATACGTAAGCAAAGGCTTTCTGCATTTGTCTTCAGAGATGCATGTGAATGTATGCTAATTCAAAGAACCATTTCTAATGATGGGGCTTTTAAGAGCAGGCATTGTATTGTACCAGTTCAACAAAACCACACAGTACCTGTTCAATCAGCCCACTATGCACACACAGGGCCACATATGGTAGTGGGGGTGGTGGTGGTGGTTTGGGAGAAGCTTCAGGGAATATTTCCAGTTTTGTTGGATTAAAAGGCGGTTAACATTGCGTACAAATCTCTCTACTGGCTGAAGGGCAATAGTGTGACTAGTGGTATGTGACTACACTGGCTTCTGAGATCTGATCTCATCTGCAGGGAAGCACACTAAGAAATGACTTTTTCCTTTCCTTCAGTTTGTGATTTGCTGCTGCTGTGTGCCATGGGGTCGATCTGACTCCCAGTGGCCCTGTAGGACAAAGTAGATCTGCCCCACAGGCTGTTTCCTAGGCTGTATTCTTTGCAGGAGCAGATCGCCAGGTCTCTTCTCCCATGAGGCTCCTGGTAGGCTGGAGCCACCGGTGAGTTCAAACCCCTAACCTTTTGGTTAGTAGCTGAGTGCTCAACTATTCTGCCACCAGGGTTCCAAGTTTGTGATTAGGTGCCTCAATTCCTTCAACCGTTCCCTAGTCATTCTAGGTTCGTCGGCTTGAGTTCTTTTTTTTTTTTAAACTTCTGTTCTCAACTCTCTCATCTCTTAACTTTGCCCTCAGCATGGACTCTTTTTTTTTTAACTCCATTCTTTTGATAGGCTAATTCTTTACCTAACTAAACTTTTTGGAACCCTGGTGGCATAGTGGTTAAGAGCACGGCTGCTAACCAACAAGTTAGCAGTTCAAATCCACTAGCCGCTCCTTGGAAACCCTATGGGGCAGTTCTCCCCTGCCCTATAGGGTCACTATGAGTCGGAACCGACTCAATGGCACGTAACAACAACTAAACTTTTATCCCATTGCACTCTTACATTTATTCCCAATCTTAGCCACAACTCAAAATGTTGAAAACACTGCCTCAACCTTAATCCATCCCTCTGATCCTATCAACACGTAGATACATGCTTACATCACCTCACTGAGACTGCATGATTCCAGTGCAAGAAAGAACACATACATGGGAAGAACTTTAAAACGGGTGCTGGACTGAACAAGGCCAGAAGTGGCTGAAATGTCTACAGACACAGTAACTACAATGTCAATCAAATCCCTGGTCCTTCTAACCTACCATTTCATTGCCAGTAGTAACCACCGGGGACGTACCATTGAAGAAGTGTGACTGTTATTAAAGCTACTCAGGTCTTAATAACTATTGAAACCTTTAGTATTCATAAATATATCCCAAACTTTAAAAAACATTCATTTCTATCTTCTATTATCAAAATTTCTTGTGAGGATAATGGGTCTCATAACCATGAACTACAAACTGTGGTTACCTATGTACAGCTCTCCAAAGTTCCACCTTTTCTTTCTCTCTAAGTAGACTGTGAACTATGGAGGGCCAGAATGATAAACTTACTCATGTCTATTTTTCTGACAGAACTTTGCTCATAACAGGCCCTCATGAAACTGAACTGAACTGCCTGTCCCTTGTGTAGATCTGATTTTTCCCCTCCTTCACGTACTCCTATCCCTGCTGCCGAATGTTTTCCTTATCACGCTCTCTCCAACACTACGATCCATCTTCTTCATTTTAAGAAGAGAGATCACCTTCCAAATAGAGTTGCTGCAAAAATGTTCATTTAACTTGTACCTAGTGCTCTGAAGTTACCAGCTCCCACTGCTCAGCTCCCAAAACCAAAGGCCGTGCTAGAGAACTTGTAACAATATCAGAAGTCAATTCACATTAAGAATTAGGATGATGATACTTAAAAACATGGATGAAGATGAGAGCTTAATTAGTGATACAAAAATGCAAAATGTCTTTTCTGAAAGATTTTACTATACTGGAAATAAGAGAGTACCTTAGTACTTTAAAAAGAAAGAAAAGAAAAACTATTTTATACCAGGTTTCAAGAAACTTTTCAGTGTCTGGCTTTGGCTCCAGCGTCAGTCGTTTTTCCAGCTCAAAGCTGTGGATGGAACGTAACTTTCGCACCAACGGAAAGTCTCTGTCTGGCTGAGTAATCTCTGAGCGGACCCGAATGGGTGAGCCAAGGCTTGGAGCATTCAGCATACCGTTTGCTTGACCGTGGCTGTTTTCCTCTTCTGTAGCAGCCTAGACAAAACATAAAACCATGAAAAACATTCCAGGTACTGTACACGGAAGGAATCACTGAAGCCTTTCAAAATAAAACAAACCAATGACTGGGATGTGTTTTCAGAAAATGAGGCTATTTTGACTAGTTTACTTCATCACATACCTGCCTGCTGCTGCTGTTGCCGTCAGTTGCCGGCGAGTCGATTCCGACTCGTGGTGACTCCCTGTGTGCAGAGTAGAACTGCTCCATAGCGTCTTCAAGGCTACTGTTACCTTTAGGAAGCAGACTGCCAAGTCCTTCTCACGTGGAGCTGCTGGGTAGGTTTGAACCGCCAACCTTTCTGTTAGTAGTCAAGTACTTAGCTGCTTGCACCACCCAGTACTGACCCTTTATTAAATGAGTTTTCTTAATTTATCCTCAATTTCAGTATTACTTTAGTTTTGGGTTTTTGGTTGTTTTTTTTTTTTTTTTTTGGTTTGGGGGAGTACTGGGATACCCAGTCTAAAAAGTATTTAACGACCTTGGCTTTTTACATTAATGCCTGACTAGATGTCAGAATCAACTCCACGGCATCAAGTTTGGTTTTTTTTCAGATGCTTGCAAGGACCTCATTCCACTAAACTAAATCCTGTAAAGGACATTCTCTTTAAGACATAAGTGGTCTCACAAGAGGTAGGAGATGATGCCAAGCCTGAGCAGCCCCTGCCTCAATTCCCCTTTTTAAACAAAACAAACCCCCTGAGGCTCCAGCAGCAAGGAGCTGGGGCAGGCCACTGGGGTGGGGTTGTCTAAGGACAGATGTCTACAGCAGCACAACCATCAGAACAATTATACCATCAAATCTTGGATTAGGAGTGGGGTGAGACAGAGAAGTCTGAGATTTCTGTTCTGATCAGAGACCCTCAAAAAGAGGCCCATTTTCTACTAGCAGAAGCAGAAGCTAATCTCTGAAAGAAGGTTTCCCCAATCTCCATTTTAGGCCTACAGGACTCCCACCAATTATCAATTAATGAGTCAGACACATGAGAAGGCATGCCACCATGACTAAGAGCCCGCAGAAATAATAATAATTTTTAAAAAATCTGAAACTCCCAAAGACTGCAGATACCAAACTGGTTCAGATACTCCACAGCATCCAGCTTAGTGAACTGCAAAAAGAATGTGCTCAATAAAGTTTGCTGAGCAGGTGAAAGAATGAATAAATCCAGAAACCATGGCTTTTCTTCAATATTTAACTTATAATGCTTTATGTAGATGTCCAAGATGAGTCAAGAACTTGTGATGTGCAGCAGCATGTATTATAGATTCAAGAAAATGGACATCACCATAATAACAAATAATAGACAATGCCTTAGAGCAAAATCATTTGCTATATAAGTTTCGTTGAGATTAAATAGTGAAAATGAGTGAAAGAAAACTAAAATAATTACGCTCTTCTAGGTAAGGCGCATCTCTCTCTCACATACACACACACACAGGCACCCAGAATGGCCGGCAACAGATGAACGTCACTAGTGATCTTCTCCTATAAGAACAGTGAGCTCCTCGTGCCATAAAGACAGCCAGAGTGGACACTACAAAATCTGACACTGACACTCTGACTACTTACCACCACTCATTCCTCATTGCTATTAGTCGAGCTAGTGCTTATTCAATAGTTAGGTCGCATTTTTCACAGAAGATTTTTACAAATGACTCCCAGGATTGAAAGTACACACACTTGATTTTTTAAATTATATACTTTAACGATTGTCCAAAAATAGACCAAGCACCTCAGAACTGATCATAGAAGATTTATTTCAGGATATAGATATTTTCCATTCATAAAGCATGAGGATGGCACAGGACCAGGCAGTGTTTCCTTCTGTTGTACATGGGGTCACTGTGAATCACAACTGACTCGACACCTAACAACAACAACAGCTTTCTATCAATCATGTTAACAGGTATGAGCCCAAAGCCTCATGTTTTCATGTCATTTATTCAACAACCACTCTCATTTCACACCTATATATTTAACCTCCTTCTCAGCCAAACCTTTATAACAACACCTAGGAAGCACCAAAAACTAATTGATTTGTGATTCATTGTCCCTCCTTTCCATTTATCCTCACCTTCTATGAAAAAGGAAATGACAAGGAACAGAAGAATCAAAGAGAAGTTTTGGGATAATCTGCCCCAAGACAACTAAGAATTAACCATTTAATTCAGAAATGTGTATCTCTCTTACACTGAGAAGTAGGCCTGCTTGCAGTCTGTCATGGATTGAATTATGTCCCCCCAAAAATGTGTGTATCAGTTTGGCTGGGCCAAGATTCCCACTGTTGTGTAGTTGTCCTCCATTGTGTGATGGTAATTTTATGTTAAAGAGGATTAGGCTGGGATTGTAACATCACCCTTAACCAGGTCACATCCCTGATCCAATGTAAAGGGAGTTTCCCTGGGGTGTGGTCTGCACCACCTTTTAAATACAAGAGAGGAAAGGAAAGGGAAGCAAGCAGAGAGGGGGGACTTCATACCATCCAGAAAGCAGTGCCAGGAGCAGAGTGCATCCTTTGGACTGGGGGTCCCTGGGTGGAGGAGCTCCTAGTTTGGGGGAAGACTGATGAGAAGGCCCACAGAGAGAGAAAGCCTTCCCCTGGAGCTGATACCCTGAATTTCAACTTCTAGCCTACTAGACTGTGAGAAAATAAATTTCTCTTGGTTAAAGCCCTTCACTTGTGGTATTTCTGTTATAGCAGCACTAGATGACTAAGACACAATCCTCATGAAGTAAAAAAATCATGTCATTTATTCAACATTCACTTTGTCAACTCGTGATCAGACTGATGCTGTCCCCTTTCCAACCTTCACTTCCCCACCTCCATTTGAGACAGTTTTCAGAATGGGTGCTCATAGCCCCACTGGCCCACCCTAAAGAAAGTGTTCAGAGTCTTGTCACACTATTTGGAAAGGCTACTCACTTCTGTTCTATAGCTGTCTCTTCTTTTAGTCTCAGTGTCTGATTACTTATAAAAAAAACAACCTGCATCTTTCTCACAAAATACAAGGTAACGATTAATGTTTGGTGTTATAGGTTGAGTGTTATGGGCAAAACTAGTAAAAATATCACAATTACAAATATTTAAATCACTAGCAACACACTGTTCTGTCCACTTCTCATTAAAAATTGAGAATCATGATACTTTGCTATAGCAACAGGAGAAAAATAGTAGGCACATAGGAAGACGTCATTTCCTATGCAAGAAATACGCACTTTACAAATCCCAAGCTTTATCTTGTTCCTGTTGGCATCCATCTCTTCCCAAACATCCTTCTCCTGGGGACGAGGGTGTCCCGGAGACCCAGGCAATCTATCTGGTGATACACCAACAGGGATGCCATTCTCGCCATCACTAAGCTGCTCATCTGGAAACACCTCATCTGTATTTTCTCGAAGCAAGTCTCCGGGAATGGGAGTGGCATTGGCAATTCTGAAAATGATGGGAGAAAAAAATACAGACGTTAAAAATACTGGAATAAAAAAATATGGTGAAGACTATTCTACATTTTGTTTCCGGATTTAAACGATGAGGTCCACACACAATTAAAAGAGTAAAACAAAAAAGAAAAAAAAAATCCTTGGGAACTTAGGTCAGACCATTTCTACAGAATAAAAAAACTTCTAAAATTTGATCAATTAGACTTTCAAGCTAGAGCCCTGGTGGCGCAGTGGTTAAGAGCTCGGCTGCTAACCAAAAGGTCAGCAGTTTGAATCCACCAGCCCCTCCTTGGAAACTCTATGGGGCAGTTCTACTCTGTCCTATAGGGTGGCTATAAGTCAGAATCAACTTGATGGCAATGGATTTTTTGGTTTTGATTTTAAAATACAAAGTCTAAGACAATAAATAACGCAATGATTTGACGATCACCTTAAAGTTAGAAACAACGTATGTTATATTTTCCAAAAAATGTGTCAATTATAATAAATTTTCTATTCTTTACCCATTACTCTTAGAGAATAACAAAAATTATAAGCAGGAGGATGTCAGATAAAGTAAGGAAATAAGCAGGTGTCAGATCAGCTATGTTATTTTTAGAATAGTGTGAGAATTGTGCATTTGCTTTTTCATTTACAGACTTTTTACTAAGCACCAATTACATGCAAGGCCCTAGAGATACACACAGGAGGAAGCAAATTCTTGCCCTCTAGGGCAAATGAGACATTCTGCAATTATACAGTTCATACAGCTCTGCCTGAATGAACTGGGCAGGGGGGCGGGGGGAACTGAACTCAACAATTTTGAGTCGGCTTCCTAATTAGCACATATGTAAATATTAATTGGCACTTGTCTCTGTATTTCTTTCAAAGTAAATTGATGTCCTACTGACATGGTGGTCCTCTCTCCCTTAGACCGTTGGCCCCTGAGGGGCTTTTCCAGTTCTCAATTATCATTCACTAGTGATAAGGCCCCTGCCAGCTCTCATGTTCCATAACTACATTGTATACACTAGGTTGTTTTATTTTTTGTTGTTTTTTTAAATATTGCTGACTGAACACAGTATTTAGCACAAAATGCAACCTCTTCTTAGAAGTGATCTGGCACTCGTGAAGAGTGTGCTCCTTAGCTCAAGCAGATACATGAGACTAAATGGGCAGCTCCTGTCTGGAAGTGAGATGAGAAGGCAGAGAGGGTCAGGAGCTGGCTGAATGGACACGGGAAATCATGGGTGGAAAGGAGGAGTGTGCTGCCACAATATAGGGAGAGCAATTAGGGTCGCAAAATAACGTATGTATAAATTTTTGTATGAGAGACTAAGTTGAATTGTAAACTTGCACGTAAAGTACAATAAAATAAAAAAAAAGGAAGGGATCTGGAATGTCTAAAAGGAGAAAAAACATTCTTCCATAGATTATACTGGCACATGTAATTATTATGAGGAGCATAATAGGCATTTTCTTGGTGAACCACTCTATGGATAGCAGCTATACCGGGGCCCAGATGTCATAAGTACTGCATATACTTATGAGAACAAAGATCAATGATTTTTCAGGGATTTGTTCCATCTGATTCGACAACTTTCACTGCTACCTTTCTCTACATGGGTCAATGATAGAAGATGAACTTCTTTATCAATAGGTTATAGGTATCCAATCTAGAAAAGTACTGATAATGTTTCCCAGGAAAAAACCTTATAGCCCTGTAAAGTACTTCATTTAATTCTGACACTGGGAACATATTAAAGAAGGTAGTTAGGCCTAAATAGTTCAAATGAAAGGATTTATTACAAAGGTAAAGATCAGAAATAAATTGGCTAAGAGACTTTTCAGATATGAGTTCAGGATAATTCATTTACTGATGCGAGCAATCACAACGGACACTAACATATCTGTGTCATGTGGTAACTCAAACATTTACTGAAAGAATTTCCTCTATTCCTGAGAAAAGAGAAAGGCAAATAATTCAGTATTTGAATTCTGGAAGCTGAGTCTACTAGCCTCATATTTTTTCCCATTTTAATCACTGTGTTCTTCTAAATCCCTTTTCCCTTATGCCCAGCCACCATTTTGCTCTTCTCCCACTATCCCAAATCCTTAGCATTTCCTTCTCCCACTTTTCAGGAAATAAACCACACCCCCACCTGTGCAAAGTGCTTCTGTTTTTACTCAGAATCCCAGCTTCCCTCTTATCTCTTATGTTTCAGTATAATACCACACATCTCAAGGAACTCTCCTATCTTTTCCATCTAGGTTCTCCTCCACATGACCCAGGTTCCTTTCTCACCCCTAGTTTCCCCTCTGCAGTTTATTTCCCTTTTTACTCCTTCCATAATTATTATTTTCTTCCCCTCTCCTGTAACTCTGATCTAAATCTGGAATTTGAGATATGGAAAGAAATAATTCCTTCCCAGGAAGATTATATCATGCTCAGGAATACAAAGGAGTGAAAAAGTATATGTGAGAGTATTATTAGCGTACGGCCTGTGTATGCAGGCAAAGTGTAAAGTATAGAAGCTGATTCCGGAAAAAAGGAAAGAGAAGTGTGGAAGAACTGGACGGGCGTCAAGTAAAGTTGTAAGAACAGTTATCACCTTCACATTCCCATCCTGTTACCTACGGCAGGGGTCCGCATGCTAGGGCCTATAAGCTCAATTTGGCCTGCCCACCTCTTTTTGTAAATAAAGTGTTACTGGAACATAACCACACTCATTTGTTTACATATTGTTTCTGGCTACTTTTGCACAACAATAGCAGCCATAGTGATGACAGAGACTGGATAGCCGGCAAAAATGTATCCTGACCCTTTACAGAAAGAGTCTGCTGACTACTGACCTAAGGGATCTTCTTATCTTCCCCTGAACTTTCATTCTCCCTCCGCGAAGAAATTCAGTGTTCTGGGCCGTGCGTGACCAGTTTTTTCTCTTTAACATAGATTCTCCAGGGTTTTCCAGGTCTTCTACCATGTCATTTGCAAACAGATAATCCAGAGGTTGGCAAACTTTTTCTTAAAGGGTCAGGTAGTAATTGGTTTAGGCTTGTGGGCCTAATACTTTTGTAGGCAAGATTCATCCAAGGACCAAAAGTATGACGAGAAACAAAGTATTCACACAGTCTCAAAGTATCTTCCTATAGATACTTATTACTTCTAAGAAAAAAATAGTTAACTTTACAGTGGAGAAACCCGGCCAACACTACTTTAACCAAGTGTTCCAAGTGAACAGCATCAGTAATGAGACATACTGATATTTTGTTCCTCCTTGTTTAATGCCGTCGGTTTACTGCTATCATCTTCCCTCCGCTCTCTGCTTTAGGAGTATTTTAGAGATTCTGATATGTAGTGTTTTCATTATTATTTTTTTACAACTTCTGTTTGTATTTTCCCTTTTACCCAAGAGTAGTTTAATAGGTTTTAAAATTTCCAAAGGTCTTTAGTTTTTTTGTTTTTGTTAGTAATTTCCAGCTTTATTGCAGTGTGATCAGAACTACTTATTTTTTCTTTGTGACCTGATTAATATCTGACCAATTTTTGTGAATGCTCCAAGGGCACCTGAGCAGAAGTTGCAACCTCTATCATCAGGGTGTTGAGTTAGAAAAATATGCGTAAAATCTATCTTATTAATCATGTTGTTTAAGTCTTCTGTCTTCTCTTTGTTCATTTGATCTGTCTTGAACTGAGAATGGTGTATTCAGATCTCCAGTTAGTGTGTTTCTATGTCTTGACAATAGGGATTGACACAGTGGCTGCAACAATGGGCTCAAACAGCAATGACTGTGTGAGGATGGTGCAGGATCAGGAAGCATTTCGTTCTGTTGTATATAGGGTTGCTAAGAGTTGGAACCGACTCAGTGGCACATAACAACAACAATCTTTGTCTCCTTGAATCTGTCTTAAATAGTTTTTGCTTCCTAAAGGTGGTTCTTGTGATTCTGGTGACTAAGTAATAATAAATGTTATGTTCCAACTGTGAACTGTGTGTGGCACTTAGCGCTTCTTTGTTACTTTTAATGTTTTTTTGGTTTAAATTCTACTTTGTCTGATAGTAGGATCGTACTCTTTTCTTACTGTTTCCAATTGTCTGTTATATCTTTGTCCTTTTCTGAAAGTTTTTTTTAATTTCTTTCTTTAGGTGTACACAGCATATGTATGTTGTTGTTGTGGCTGTTAGGTGCCGTCAAGTCGGTTCTGACTCATAGTGGCCACCAATGTCCAACAGAACAAAACACTGCCCAGTCCTGCGTCAGCCTCACAATCACTGTTATGCTTGAGCCCATTGTTGCAGCCACTGTGTCAATCCATCTCATTGGGGGTCTTCTTCTTTTTCGCTGACCCTCTACTTTACCAAGCACGATGTCCTTCTTCAGGGACTGATCCCTCCTGATAACATGTTCAAAGTACGTGAGACGAAGTTTCACCATCCTTGCTTCTAAGGAGCATTCTGGCTGTACTTCTTCCAAGACAGATTTGTTCGTTCTCTTGGCAGTCCACGGTATACTCAGCATATGTATATAGCTTTGTAAATCAAACTGAAAATCTTTTTTTCTTTCAGTAGGTTAGTTAAATCCATGCATATTTATTTCTATGACTGGTATGTTCGACCTCATCTCTGTCATAATATTTTATTACTACGTGTATTTTACTTATAAACTTTTTAAGGGGGTATTTCAGAAACTTTGCCTTTTTGTTTTAATTGCTACCTTTGGACATAAACCTTTTAAATGCCCTTAGTCCTTTTTTTTATTTAACCTTTTGCTATTGGGTTTCTCAGTTTTGATTGGTATTGCTTTGTTTTTCTTCTTTAAGGACTCCAACAATACAAATGTTATTGCTTCTTGAGCTTTCATTTGCACTACTTTCTCTCTGATCCTTTTAAAATATTTATCTCATTTTCATTCTATTGGGTTTTTTTTCCTGCCCTTACTCAACGCCCTTATTAAATTTTCATTTGAATCTATTCTCTTTTGTGCACTTCGTTATATATTCTTCAACTGTGAGATAACTTTGGCTTTTTCTGCCATTTCTTTCCTGAATTCCATCATTTCTTCCTCTTTATTTTTTTTGTTCATTTCTGTTCTCAGCTTTAAAATTTCTGATTCAAGGTGGTTTTTCATTATCTTCAAATGCTTGAATCTACTTAATTCCATTTAGGGTTCTGTTTTCTTCTTCTTCATGATTATTTTACTGACAGGAAATTTCCTCAGTTGATATACACTGAATTTCATTTTCTGATTTTTTTTTTTTTTGCAACAATCCTGTATGGATCTTAATCTTTTTGTTGTTCATTTTTGTGGTATTAGACTGTTTCACAAGATTCATAGTTAAATGGTGCTGTTTTCTGTCAGTATAGCAAAGCTTATATACTTTAGTGGATTTTTATTTCTTTTGCTGGTCAGGGGAAAGTTTGTGTGCCCTCTGATTTTGTACTACTCCTTTGTCTTGTAGGTTGGTAAATTTTATTTTCCCTTTTGCCTCTCTGCCAACTTACTGAATTTCAGCTCCAAATTCATCCTTTTTATTTGCTCTGTGAAAACGGATCTGGGCTCTTTAAATATTTTCCTTTCTAGCTGGCACTGAAGCTTTGTCAACAGAGGGCACTAGAGAGACATTACAGAAGGAAAGTTGCTTTCGGGTTCCAGAGTGCTCCTTTAGCAAGCTACTCTAGCATTTGAGCGTCTCCTGAGATTCAGGCCCCTGCAGCACTGCAGCATCTTCAGTGCCTGTCTCCTGAAGCATGGCTGGCTTCTCCAGCACCAGGCTCCTACAGTGCACAGCCAGCAGCCAACAACAGCTTCCCCCAGTAACTCCCAGTCTCAGACAGCCTCTGGTGAGATACCTCTCAGCAAATAGCTTTCTGGCATCCTACAGCACTCTTCGATAGTCAGCTGGTACAGCAGGGGACCGTAGACAGGACACGTATAGACATCCTTAAGTCGCTGGTTCGACTCCAGCTCGAAGGAGGTACCTGAAGCTTTTGAAGCCCTGGTGGCGCAGTGGTTAGGAGTTATGGCTGCTAACCGAAAGGTCTGCAGTTCGAATCCTCCAGCTGCTCTTTGGAAAGCCTACAGAGCAGTTCTACTCTGTCCTATAGGGTTGCTGTGAGTCAGAATCGACTCAACGGCAATGGGTAATGGGAGCATCCTAGAGGGGCAGGCTTCCAGCAAGTTCTAGAGGGCAGATTTCTGGTTAGTAGCTGAGCTCTTAACCACTGTACCACCAGGGGTCTAGAGGGCAGATTTCTGGCAAGTTCCAGACAGGGGATTTTCAGTGACTTCTCTGCCATCCAGTGAGCCACAGATGTGCCCATTTCAACAAGGCTGGGATCTCAGCCCTGAGGATGAGGGGGACGCTCTTCCTTGAACACTCAATTTTCTGTCCCAGGAGTAGTGGCTACACCTTACATTTGCTTTTCTGTATTCTTTACAGTTCTCCTTATTTCTTACTAGCCAATCCCTCATTATTCCAATTCCCTGTTATAGATAGCAATTCTTTATTATCAATTTTCCCCATTCAAATTACTGGGTGGTTTTTCTCTCTGGGCTGGACCTGAACTGACACATCATCTCTTTTCCTTTACCCTTCAACTGAAAAGGGGTGTTTCTTCTTTGCTTTTTATCTTTTTTCTTCCCCAAAAGCTATGTGTTCTGAATTGCATATATTTTTATTTCCCTGTTGTTCACAATCTGATCTGCCTGGAAAACATTTTAGTGTTTTCATAGTTAGGATGGGCTTAGTCTTTCTGGTGGTAGTTTTAAAACAACCTTAAACTCTATTTCAAATTTCCATCTTCCCCATAGTGTTTCTTAGTCTGTCTTTATAAAGCCTTGTGGCAAAGCAGGGTTGGGAAGGAGCATGAGAGATCTAGTGCTAGCATTTGGTGCTCTTTTTTTTCTCTTTAAACTTCGTTATTTTAAGTTTGGTTGTTTTCAAGCTGTGCTGAGGACACAGTTTTTGTGTAGTTTTATTCTTCCTTTCTTGTTGCTCTGTGTTGTTTTGGAGGAAACACTGAGAGACGGGGACCTAAACTGCCTTCATTGTCTTCAGCTACCCTGAAGTTCTATTTCCTGCAAGTTTGAGACGATTACTTCTAATAACAATCAAAGGAGAAGAACGACAAAGCACGAAGATAAGAATGAAAAATCCTAGACTCACTAGCTCTGTCACTAATAATTACCTAAAATTGGATGGTTTACTTCAGTGCTAGGATTATTTCCTCATTTGTAAAATGGAGTGGCTGGACTAGGGCAGTGGGTCCTAAATCCAGATAAGCATCAGACATAACTGATGCATAAGGACTTCTTTGCCCCACTCCTAGGCATTCTGATTCAGTAGGTGGGGGGGGGGGGCAGCCAGGAATGGGCATATTAAACAAACATCTGTGGTGATTCTCATGAAGCTTCAAGGTGTCACATTTAGGAACCTTTAGGTAAGATAATCAGTGACATCATTTCCAGTTAGATGAGCCTATGCAAGCTTTGCTGATTCAATAAGCTCTAGTGATTTCATCTTTTAATATAAAATAAAAGCAATGTATTAATGTTAAAATATTCCAATTAGCTTATGTTGTATGAAGGCTTTTCCCATTTCACTTTTTTTTTTTTTTTAAACAAAACAATTCAAAGCAACCAGAGCACATAAAAAATGGGCTGAAGGAGGGGAGGGCAAAGACAACAACAACAAAATACACACACACACACACACACACACAAACACAAAAGGAACTACATTTGGTACATGTAGAGAAGGAGGAGGAAATACACCATAACTTGTTCCCAATTCACTTTGAAAATCAAATCACTCTTCAGAGAAAATTCTGCATCTTTAGGTCCCACTAAAGTTAAGCACAGTATACCCAAAATCTGTTGCCGTCAAGTTGATTCCAGCTCATGGCTACCCTACAGGACAGAGTAGAACTGCCCCATAAGGTTTCCACGGAGCGACTGGTGGATTTGAACTGCTGACCTTTAGGTTAACAGTGAGCTCTTAACCACTGTACCACCAGGGCTCCAAGCACAGAGTAGTCAGATATAATCGTGGCTCATTCTTTCCCGGGTCCTGTATATTCTTTCGAAGTAAATGCAACCAATGCCCCTTCTGATTCTGAAGAAAACCTATTGTAAATTTGATGTCTACAAGTCACATAAGCTATCCGCTCCTGTTTCACGTATGGTCTATTATTACTTTCTAAGAAAAGTAATACTAAACGAAGGCATACACAACAGCAATGTTAATTCAAGGAAATTCAAAGCATTTCCCCTATGTCTTGACATTTCTACTAACGCAATACATCCAGGGAAGACGCTGCTAAGGGATCTGTTCTGGTCATACCCGATTGCAGCAGGGGTCAAGCGAGTGTGTAACTGAGGCGCTGTAGACGTGGTGGTGGTTGTCAGGGAACAGTCAGTTCCGGTTTTCTCCCAGTCAAAAGGGTCACTCTCAATTACCCCAAAGGTCTTGATGCTGTTGTCAAACACGGATGTAAGAAGCTAAACCACAAAGATAAAAAAAAAAAAATGAGTGAGTCAACAGTCACTTTACTCTAGAAGAAAAAGCACTCCAGACTCATAAAATGGTTTTGTAGTATGATTTTCTTTAATAATTGATGGTACAAATCAGGGAAATTTGAATAAGGACTATATGTGGATGATGACATGAATTAATATTGATTTTTCTTAGATGTGGTACTAGTGTTGTAATTGTGTAAGAAAACATCTCTGTTCTTGGAAGATGCACAATGAAGTGTTATGGTATCTATAATGGCTTGGCAAACAGTTTGGCAAAAGGGTATGTGGTATATGCGTGTTCAGATGAACCATCTTCTTAATCATTTTTTTCATGGGGGATAAAAAAGGGGAAGTTTTATATGGTTCACCCTAATACCTATAGAGAGATGGAATAATATGATCAGTGTTAACAGTTGAGTTGGTCTGTCTAGGTAAGAGGTATATAAAATTTCATTGTGCGTTCTCCCAATGTTTTGGGGTTTAAAAAATTCGTTGTGTGTATACACATACACAAATTATCAAAATGAAATTTGCCCTATTAGTTTGGGTGCCCTATTAGTTTGGGTGTGTGTGTGTGTGTGTGTGTGTGTACGCCCGTAAATTACTAAACAGCTCACAAAGACTTTCCTTTACTGTTTCTGACAGTACTCACCATTTTTAATTCTGTGATTATGGCTTCACTCTCTACTCATCATTTCCTTACTCTGTTAGTATCCTATCCTTGGAGTTTCTCTGCTTCTATCTATCTTCTTAAGTATCTTTAGGAATCATACATATTTTAATTCTCAAATCTACTCTTCCCCAATTTATTCGGTTTTGAAAATTGCCTTCCCTAGATGCTATATGTCTCAACACCAAATCTCATGGAAAAATTCAGATTGCTCAGATTTTTTCAGAAATCTTCCTGTTTTCATTTAATAAACTCAAATGTCAACTTCTCTTTTTTCTATTATAAATAGCAGTCACTGACTATAACCATTTCTTCTGAAGAAACTGTTTCTTCAATTACCAGACTCTAGGTCTACTTCATTTTGACTTCTGCAATATTCTTTTACTTGAAACTTTGCCTGTAAGTTTTGATCTCTATCTTTCCCCTTACTTATCAGATAAATGAATTGGGGTAAATTTCTTTTGTGAGCCTCAATTTTCCCATTTGTGAGCTCGATTATTGCAAGTAGTACATGAGATGTTACCTAGTATGCGATCAATTAAATGTTAGGCAAATCAGAATCATCTGCTCTTCTAATTTTGCCTCTTTTGGTTAATTTTAGGAATAACTTCTTATTTTCTGCATCATTAGCTTCTGATATCGGTAATAGCTTTTGAAAACATATTCATATTCTTCTTTGTATTCAAAAGGATTTAAAGCAGCAGTTTCTTAGCTGGTCTCCCCATCTCCATATATTTCTACTACTCTAATTCATCCTAAACAGTTACTAAAATAATTTTCCACTATTATTATTTGAATCTCATTATGTCCAATAAAGAAGCTATTACTGTCATATATTCAACTTTCTCAGACTTTCGTTCAGTTCCATCAAGTAGCGTCCTGTTCTCTCTAATTTCACCCTTTAAAACTCACTTTCTTCTTTTCTTTTTTTTTTTAATTGTGCTTTAGGTGAAAGATTACACAGCAAATTAGTTTCTCATTAAACAGTTACTACACAAATTGCTTTGTGATATTGGTTGCCAACCCCGTGATGTGTCAATACTCTCCCCTTCTCCACCCTGGGTTCCGTTGCCATTCGTCCTGTTTTCCTGTCCCTTCCTGCCATCTTGTCTTTGTTTTGGGGCCAGTGTGCCCATTCAGTCTCATATACATGATTGAACTATGAAGCACATTCCTCATGCATATTATGTTTGCCCTATAGACCTGTCTAATCTTTGGCTGAAGGGTAAACCTCAGGAGAGACTTTAGTACTGAATTAAAAGGGTGGCCGGGGGCTATACTCTTGGGGCTTCTCAAGTCTCTGTCAGACCAGCAAGTCTGGTCTTTCGTGTGCGTGCGTGTGCCTGTGTGTGGGTGCGTGCGTGCTTGCGTGCGTGCGTGGATTTCAATTTTGTCCTACATTTTTCTACCGCTCTGTTCCGGATCCTCTACTGTGATCCCTGCCAGAGCAATAGGTGGTGGTAGCCAGGTATCATCTAGTTGTTCTGGGCTCAGTCTGGTGGAGGCTGTGGTAGTTGTGCTCCATTAGTCCTTTGGACTAATCTTTTCCCTGTGTCTTTGGTTTTCTTCATTCTTCTTTGCTCCACCCAGGATGGATGTATCTTAGATGGCCTCTCGCAGGCTTTTAAGACCCCAGACTCTACTCACCACAGATGGATATAGAACATTTTCTTTATAAACTATGTTATGCTAATTGAGGTAGATGTCCCTTAAGACCACGGTCCCCAGCCCTCAGCTCAGTACCTCAGTCCCTCAGGGAGTTTGGATGTGTCTGTGAAGCTTCTATGACTTTGTCCTGGTCAAGCTGTGCTGACTTCCCCAGTACCGTGTTCTGTCTTACCCTTCACCAAAGGTACCACTTATCTACTATCTAGTTAGCGTTTTTCCCTCAACACTCCTCCCCTCCCTCATAACCATCAAAGATTGTTTCTGTGTGGAAACTGTTATAATAGTGGTCTCATATAGTATTTGTCCTTTTGTAATTGACTTATTTTGTGATTGACATATTTCAGTCAGCATAATGCCCTCAGATTCATCCATGTTGTGAGATGTTTTGCAGATTCATCATTGTTCTTGATAATAAAACTCATTTTTCTTGATCTAGCCAATCTTTTTTTGTCTGCTTCCTACTTATCTCTGCGCCTATCCTCATTCTATAAACCCTACTCGGAAGTCAACCTCTAAGTCCTTTTCTATTTTATAATATCCATATTTATCTTAAAATTTACTGCAAGCCTTACCTCCTCCCAGGACATTCATACTAAAACTCAACCCATGGCCACCAAGATCAACAATTACACACTCAATTGACATAATGGAAATAGCATGGACTTTTGAATCAGACAAACCAGAACTCAAATCCCGGTACTCAATAACTGTGTAAATTTAAGTTTCTTTTTTCTTTCTATTTTTTTTTTTTTTATTATAAAAGTAAAATTTTCTCATGGTAAGAAAACTCAAACAGTATTAATGAGTATAAAGTAAAAAGTAAAAGCTGCCCCACTTTGCCCAGTTCCTGGTCTCATTCATCAACAGGTAATAAATTCTCATTCCACTGTTAATAGATTCTTGCACACCCTTCCACATATAAAACCTGTATCCTATAGAAACTTTTAATGCATGCACACATACATATTTGTGTACTTTCTTTTTACAGAAATATGACCATAGTGTAAATTTTTTCTCCTTGTTATCCACTGGCAACTCCGTTCAGTTTACCTAACTTCTCTAAATATTGTAAAACACATGAGGGCTCAGGCCTTGGCCAACTTCTCTATTCAGGTCAGGGGTCATTAAATTTCTGTAAATGTTCTAGGCTTTGTGGGCCACATAGCTGCAACTACTCATTTCTGCCATTGTAGAGTGAAAGCAGCCATCAGTATGTACATGGGTGAGCATGGCTGTGTTTGAATAAAATTTTATGAACGCTTAAATGTGAATTTCATATACTTTTACATGTCATGAATATTATTCTTTTGATTATTGTTAACCACTTATAAGTAAAAGCCATTCTTAGCTTACAAACCATACAAAAACAGATGGTGGGATGGATTTGGCCAGCAGCTGTAGTTTGCCAACCCCTGATCTAGATTCTAGCCTATCTCCTAGGTGATCTCATCCAGTCCCATGACTACATGCTGATGATTTCCAAATTTATTTGTACACATACACACACAAAGACACATACACAAATGCCTACTTAACATACCCACTTGGAAGTCTAACCAACGTTTCAAACTTAACATGGCTAAAACAAAACATTTTTTAATAACTTTATTGAGATTTAATTCACATATCATCCAATTCACTAAGTTAAAGTGAGTCACTCAGTTTACTTTAAATACCCTTTTGTACATTTACAGAGTTGTGTATCCATCACCACCATCGATTTTAGAATATTTTCATTATTCCTAAAAGAAACCCTGTATCCCTTATCTGTACCCTTGAATCCCATCATCTCCCCATCTTCCCCAGCCTGAGGCAAACACTAATCTACTTTCAGCCTCTATGGATTTACCTATTCTCAACATTTCAAATAAATGGAATCATACGATATGTTGTCCTTTGTGACTGGATTCTTTCACTTAACATAATGTTTTCAAAATTCATTCATGTTGCAGCATGTATTAATACTTCTTTTTATTGCTGAATAACATTCCAGCGTGTGGATATACTACCTTTTATATATCCATTCATTAATTGGTGGACATGTGGGTTGTTTCCACTTTATGGCTATTATGAATGATGCTGTTATGAACACTCATGTGCAAGATTTTGTGTGAACATATGCTTTCATTTCTCTTGGGTATATAACTAGGAGTTGAATTTCTGTATCATAGGGTAACTCTATGTTTAACTGTTTGACGAACTGTCAAACTGTTTCTAAAGGAAATGTACCATTTTACATTCCCACCAACAGTGTGGTTCCAATTTCTTCACAGACTCACAAATATCTGTCTCTTTGATTACAGCCATCAAGTAGAGGGTCAGAAAAAGTGAGGGAAACCCTCAATGAGATGGGCCAACACAACAGCTACAACAATGGACTCAAACATACCAATTATCATAAAGATGGTACAGGACCAGGCAACATTTAGTTTTGTTATACACAGGTCACCATGAGTAAGAGGTCACTAGACGGCAACTAACAACAATGAATGTGAAGTGGTATTTATTGTGGTTTTGATTTGCATTTCCCAAATAACTGATGTGGGGGGCCGACTGCAGAACAAACTATCAATTGCTCAAATGCAAGTTCAAGTTGAAACTGAAGAAAACTAGAATAAGCTGACGAGAGCCAAAGTACGACCTTGAGTATATCCCACCTGAATTTAGAGACCATCTCAAGAATAGATTTGACTCATTAAACACTAATGACCGAAGACCAGATGAGTTGTGGAACAGCATCAAGAACGTCATACATGAAGAAATCAAGAGGTCATTAAAAACACAGGAAAGAAAGAGAAAACCAAAATGGATGTCACAAGAGACTCTGAAAGTTGCTCTTGAACATCAAGTAGCAAAAGCAAAAGGAAGAAATGATGAAGTAAAAGAGCTGAACAGAAGATTTCAAAGGGTGGCTTGGGAAGACAAAGTAAAGTATTATAATGACATGTGCAAAGATCTGGAGATGGAAAACCAAAAGGGAAGAACACGCTCTGCATTTCTCAAGCTGAAAGAACTGAAGAAAAAATTCAAGCCTTGAGTTGCAATACTGAAGGATTCTATGGGGAAAATATTAAATGACTTAGGAAGCATAAAAGAAGATGGAAGGAATACACAGAGTCACTATACCAAAAAGAATTGGCTGACATTCAACCATTTCAGGAGGTACCATATGAGCAGGAACCAACTGTACTGAAGGAAGGCAGGAACCAGTGGTACTGAAGGAAGAAGTCCAAGCTGCACTGAAGGCACTGGCAAAAAACAAGGCTCCAGGAATTGACAGAATACCAATTCAGATGTTTCAACAAACGGATGCAGTGCTGAAGGACTCACTCATCTATGCCAAGAAATTTGGAAGACAGCTACCAGGCTAACCGACTGGAAGAGATCCACATTTATGCCTTTTCCCAAGAAAGGTGATCCCACCGAATGTGAAAATTATTGAACAATATCATTAATATCACACACAAGTAAATTTTTCTGAAGATCATTCAAAAAGCAGCTGCAGCAGTGTATCGACAGGGAACTGCCAGAAATTCAAGCCTGATTCAGAAGAGGATGCGGAACCAGGGATCCTGGCTGAGAGCAGGGAATACCAGAAAGATGTTTACCTTGTTTTATTGACTATGCAAAGGCATTCGACTATGTGGATCATAAAAAATTATGGATAACATTGCGAAGAATGGGAATTCCAGAACACTTTACTGTGCTCATAAGGAACCTGTACATAGATCAAAAGGCAGTCGTTCGAACAGAACAAGGGAACACTGCGTGGTTTAAAGTTAGGAAAGGTGGGCGTCAGGGTTGTATCCTTTCACCATACCTATATGCTCAGCAAATAATCTGAGAAGCTGGACTATATGAAGAAGAATGGGGCATCAGGATTGAAGGAAGACTCATTAACAACCTGCAATATGCAGATGACACAACATTGCTTGCTGAAAACAAAGAGGACTTGAAGCACTTACTGATGAAGATCAAAGACCACAGCTGTCAGTATGGATTGCACCTCAACATAAAGAAAACAAAAATCCTCACAACTAGACCAGTAAGCAACATCATGATAAGTGGAGAAAAGATTGAAGTTGTCAAGGATTTCATTTTACTTGGACCCACAATCAACACCCATGAAAGCAGCAGTCAAGAAGTCAAAAGACGCATTGAATTGGGAAAATCTGCTGCAAAAGACGTTTTTAAAGTGTTGAAAAGCAAAGATTCAGCTTGAATACTAAGGGACGCCTGACCCAAGCCATGGTGCCTTCAATCACCTCCGATGCACGTGAAAGCTTGACGACGAATAAGCAAGACCAAAGAAGAACTGACGCCTTTGAATTGTGGTGTTGGACAAGAATACTGACTATACCATGGACTGCCAAAAGAACGAACAAATCTGTCTTGGAAGAAGAACCAGAACGCTCCTTAGAAGCAAGGGTGACAAGACTACGTCTCATATACTTTGGACACGTTGTCAGGAGGGATCAGTCCCTGGAGAAGGACATCATGCCTGGTAAAGCAGAGGGTCAGCAAAAAACAGGAAGACTCTCAATGAGATGGATTGACGGTGGCTGCAACAATGGGCTTAAGCATAAGGACTCTGAGGGTGGTGCAGGACCGGGCAGCGTTTTGTTCTATTCTACACGGGGTTGCTATGAGTCGGAACCGACTCGATGGCACCCAACAACAACAACGACTGATGAAGGAGCCCTAGTGGCACAGTGGTTAAAGTGCTCGACTGCTAACCAAAAGGTTGGTGGTTCGAAACCACCAGCTGCTCCATGGGAAAAAAATGTGGCAGTCTGCTTCCATACAGATTTACAGCCTTGGAAACCCTACGGGGTTGCTATGAGTCAGAATCGACCGACAGCAGTGGGTTTTTAATGACTGATGATGCTGAGAATCTTTTCATGTGCTTGTTGGCCGTTTTTGTATCTTCTTTGGAGAAGTGTCTATTCAAAGACCAGACCTTAGACCCCTCTCCTAACTCTAAAAATCGAGGCAGCACTTGCTTTAAACATGTGACTGCTAAGCACTCCGCTGGTACTGTGCTACAGCAGAGGTGATCCTAAACATTTTTTATGCCAGATATCCTTTAATCACGGAATTATTTTCTTACATTTATCATAGTGCTGTATTTCCTAGAATACACACCCTATGGCATTGGGTCTCAAATTAGAAAGTTTGTTGCTATGATGGTGATACTAGCGACCAGCAGCAGGAGGCAGAAGGATGGAGGCCACAGAACAGAAGAAACAGAAGGAAAGCTAAAAGCATTGAGGCACTAAAGTGTAGTTCCTAGTGGGAACAGAAATCAGACTGAGTAGAGCTCTCCAGATACTTTAAAGAATAAAACATTTCTAATTTAGCAAAATTTCTAATTTAGGACCAGAGTAGTTTGAAATAACTAACCTCTAACAGATTGGGATAGTAGAAAAAAGCCAAGTCAAGGACTCATTTTTATTTGTAACTGAATTCATTATATCACATTTGGCTAAGATAAATAATAAAACCAGAAAACCCTGACTCTGTTACTCATTCAGATAGATTTGAGAACAATATTCGTAGATTCTACATACACAAAAAGTGCTCGGTTGCTAACTGAAAGGTTGGTGGTTCAAACCGCCCCAGTGGCTCCAAAGGAGAAAGACCTGGCAATCTGTTCCTGTAAAAATTACAGCCTAGACAACCCTATGTGGCAGTTCTACTCTGTCACATGGAGTTCCTATGAGTTGAAATTGACTTGAGGGTAGTCAGAATCAACTGGATGGCAGTGGGTTTGGTTTGTTTTTTTTTAACAATAACAGCATTCTTTTTTTATACACCTAATACCGTTGAGAAATAAAACACTTTCTCATCAGAACAGGGTCTCACTATGCCAAGCAATTCTCAAACTGGAAAAGGGGTAGTGCAGAATATGAGAAGCCTGCCAAATGATTCTGACACATTCCCTACAGGACAGCATGTTCCATCGCTCTCCATTGAGAATCACCGGAAATATAGTATACTTCTGATTTCTTTACTTTTTATTTAATAATAAATTCTTAGAAAACACAAACTTCTAAATTCAGAGTCCAGGCTTCTCAAACTAGGGTAATGTGTACCCCCAAGGGATACAGCTATATGACAGAGTTTAAAGTCACCTGATAAATGTGGTAGAGCTTCCTGGAACACTTTACTCAGAGATAAGACATTTAATATAATATTTTATAATACAATGTAAACAAAGAGGGTAGAAAGCAAAATTAACATGAACTTTTAGGATAAATTGGAAGAATGCAGAGAAATTTTGGGCTTGTGGCTGACACTTTAAGACTGTTCTTGGATCTCTTCAGAAACATGTTGGTGGTTTACTGCACTAGAAGTCACTGGAAAAACAGTCTGAGAAACACTAGAAACGTAACATCGCCAGGAAGGTGAATCTTCCCGGAAGGGAGGCGAGGTGGCTGGCAGAAGGAGAAGTTGGGAGGGAGGAGAGGGAAGGAAGAGGTAGCAGGTGGGTCTGCAGAGTTTTGTAAAAATGCCGTATTTTTATTTGGCAACTGTTGTGGATTATTTGTATCCATCTCCCGTGTACTTGCACTTATGAATAAGAGAAGTCTGCTTTTCTTATTCTAATGGGATATATAATGATTTTTCTAAAGTAAAATTATTCAAGACACACACACACACACACACACACGCATAAAACATAAAAAATCAGTTACTACATCTGAGTGATGAGATTCTAAGTAATTTTGATTTTAAATTTTTTAAAAATAATTTCCACACTTCTAGATGGTCATATATTGCTTTTAATAACTAGAAAAAAATAATCAACAAAAAAATGTATTATCTAAAATAATTTGATTGTATACGTAAGCATGTGTAGCCCACAAACATGCTTGGTTCTGGCTCCCATCACCTGGAATATCCATATTCTTTACAGCAGTCAGGCATCTGACAGGGAGGTATGCCTACTCTTATCCTTTGCGCAAAATGCAATCAATAGCTGCTCAGTGGAGGTATCATATTTACTTCCATATGAAATCCCAGTTTGTCCTTTCAAAGAGAATGTAGATAAAGTCCAGCCTCCGCAAAACACAAGAGTTATTTGTAATGTGATACTGAGGACTCACTGAGAATCCTGCTAATAAATCGTAAATTAATTGTTCAATAAAGCACTTAACCAGGAGAGGACAATGGCGATGCTGGCCTGGCTGATTCAAAGACAGATCATTTCACTGCAAAAGAAATTCCTTATTTCAATGATAAGTAGATGTAACAGTGGGAAAGAGATGTACATGTTCTAGACTTCTCTCCTTTTCAAGGATATTTTAGCAACACTGGGAAAGAAAAAAATTGCATTGCACCTCATCCTCTGGAGGCCAGAACAAGAAAAAGACGAGGTCAAACAAAGAGAATGAGCTGAAGAAGCTGCAGAGCTTTAGCTGTTTCCACCATTTATATCAAGAAACTAAGGCAACTCAGAAGCCCTGCTGGCGCAGTGGTTAAGCACTTGGCTGCTAACTGAAAGGTTGGTGGTTCGAACCTGCCAGCTGCTCCACGGGACAAACATGTGGCAGTCTGCTTCCATAAAGATTATAGCCTTGGAAACCCTATGGGGGCAGTTCTACTCTGTCCTACAGGGTCACCATGAGTCGGAAGTGACTTGACAGCAATGGTTTTTTTTGTTTGTTTTTTAAAGGCAATTCAGGAGTGGCCCCAGAGTTGGCTGCCCCATGCTGCAGGACCTGAGGCAGTAGGAGGCAGCATGGTTGCTCAGCCAACAGTTCTGACTGATAACCAGTGCTTCCCTCTCAGGTGCTCAATCAGCCCACAGACAAACTGCCTGGCAACATACTAAGGTTTCTCAATGCCTCCAGCAAGGCCAGTAAAAAGGTAAACAACATTTTCTCATTGCCTTACAGGACAAAGCAGCATAAAGGAAATAGAAAGACTTTACATTAACAAAGAAGTAATGTTAAATAGAATATAAGAACAAAGAAGAGTGAGATAATCATAAGCAAGTGCAGTGTCACTGAGGTACATGTAAAAACACATGATGCTTAACAATTTACAGAACAGTCTCATAACTACCTCATGAAGATCTCCTATCACTATAAGGCAGGTATTTTTACCATCCCACAGAGAAGGAAACTGAGTTTCCGAAAGGTCACACAAACGGTGTGCAGCAAAGCACCAATTCAAACATGTCGTTTAAGCACAATGCTGTTTCCAGGACAGAAGAGCTACAGCCAGTCAGCAAGCAAGGCAAAAATAGCATATAGCTGAAGTTATCCTTGGAGAGCTCCTTAAAATGCCCATACAGGACAGAACAGTACTGTGCTTCAAAAGGTACAATGCAGGTTTTCCTCCAGCACTGAAAAAAACACCTATTTTTAGATGGATGAGGATGAAGTAACCTGGCTGCATTTAAGGGTCAACTGTACCAAACAATGTACTATTCCTTTAAACATGAGAATCACATTTAGTAAAGCCTGATGCTGGGTTGCTGCCAACGACAGACTGAGGGACTAGCAGACTCATAAGGGCAGTGCCCCATCACCTTCACCTCACGGCATGTGCTAACTGAGCCCAAGATCACAGACACATTAAATATGTTCTTTCTACCTCCTGAATGTACTGTTGATTTCAAGTGAATCAAATAAACACGAATTTTCTGTGACTCTACTATACTCCATAGTTATAACAAATTTCCATTGATTGATTCAGATGCACATTGAATACCTATTGTCCCTAGTGGTAGGAATACAAAGGTGAGCAAAACATAGTCCTGTCTTCAGGGAGTTTACATTCTACAGAAGCAATTATGAGATTAAATTGATTTAATTCAATTTGGCAAACTTTTATTAAATGCCTATCACTGTGCTAAGTTCTTTAGGAATCTGAGAAAAATGTACAAAGTCCTGGCTCTAAAGGAGCTTACCTAGGAAGGGAGACAAAACAAAGTGCTGCCTGAAGAGTGGAGCAGAAGAAATCATCCCTGTATGGAAAGAACCAGAGGAGACTGTAGAGGAGTTGGCATCTGAGTCAGGCTTTCAATTTAACAAGCCAAGCAGAGTTCTGAAACAAAGGCATTCGAGGCAGGGCATGCTGGGAGAATGGCTGTAGGCGCATTTGACTGTATCACGGGGTACAGTATAGCTGGATCACATAAGTACAATGGGGGATGAAAGGAGATAAGGTCAAAGAGATAGAAGCAAGGCTTGTACACCAATGTTCATTGCAGCATTATTCATAATAGTCAAAAGGCGGAAACAACCCAAGTGTCCATTAATAGATCAATGGATAAAGAAAATGTGGTACATACATACAATAGAACATTATTCAGCCACAAAGAGAAATGAAGTTCTGATACATGCTACTACATGGATGAACCCTGAAGACATTTTTAATGTGTCTGTGATTCTGTCTGTCCTTCGGCTCAGTTAGCACATGCCTTGATCACACTTATATGAAATATTTAGAACAGACAAATGTATAAAGACCAAAGTAGATTAGCGGTTACCGGGGCTGGGAGGTGGGGGGAACGGGGAGTTACTGCTTAATGCGTACGGAGTTTCTATTTGGGGTGATGAAAACATTTCAGAAATAGATAGTGGTGAGGGTTGCACAACACTGTGAATGTAATTACTGTCACTGAACCGTACACTTAAAAATTGTTAAAATGGCAAATTTTATGTTATATATATTTTATTACGCAGAATTAAAAAAAAAAATGTAGAGACAACAATTTATCTACTTATATCTACTTATGTCCAAGTCAAGGCCATTATCACCTCTTGCCCCCTGGCTACAAGGAAAGACTATTTCCCAGACCCCTTGCAGTTAGATTTGGGCCAGTGTGTTGCGTATCACTACCAGGACTGGCAACAAAACCTCTAAGCTATCATCCATGCGTGCGCTTCCCCGTTCTGATGACTGTGCACGTACCAGTACTAGTTGCCATAGAATTAACTTCCACTTACGGTGACCCCTTGAGTGTTAGAGTACCACTGTGCCCCACAGAGTTTTCAATGGCTGATTTTTCAGAAGTAGATTGCCAAGGCTTTTTTCTGAGGCACATCTGGGTGGACTTGAACCTCCAACCTTTCAGTTAGCAGCTGAGTGCATTAGCCATTTGCACCATCCAGGGACTCCTCCTAATGAATGTAGAGACTACGTATTGAAAATGACCGCATCACATATGGATAGGGTCTAGATCCCCAAGTTACTACTCGAGAGCTGCCTAGGAGAGCCACCCAACTTGACTAGATAGTTATGTGATCAAGAAATAAATTTTTGCTACATTCAGCACAGCTCAGCCTATCTCAGTACTTTCCAACTAGTCTCCAGTTTTCCTTTTGCCTCATTTGAATGTACACAACTGCAAAAGTATCCTCTTAAAACACAAAGTGGATCATCATGCTTCTGCTTGTAACATTTCAAAGACTTCTTGTCGCGCTGAGAATAAAATCCAAAATCCTTACCAACACCTGAAAGGCCCTGTGTGGTCTGGTCTCTGCCTCTCTTTTCAACCTCATCTCATACCAAGTGGTCAGGGAAGGTCTCTCTGTAAAGCTACCATTTAAGACAAGCCTCAAAAGATGGGGCTTGAACAGAAATAAACAGAATGGATAGAAAGAAAAAAAAACCTTGACCCAACTATATGCTATCTACAAGATACTCATTTCAAATAAAATTACCTAAGTAGGTTAAAAGTAAAAGAATAGAAAAATATACACCATGAAACACTAATCAAAATGAATCTGGAGTGACATTATTAATAGCAAACAAAGTAGACTTCAGAGCAAAGAAAGTAACTAGGGTTGAAGAAGGACATTTACATGTTGATGTAAGAGTCAATTCACCAAGAATACATAATAATCCTAAATGTGTATGCACCTAAAAACAGAGCTTCAAAACACATGGGGCAAAAATTGAAAGAGTGAAAGGAGAAACAGACAAATCTACAGTTACAGTTGGGGATGTCAACACTGCTCTGGGAACACAGATTTAGGGGGCGCTCCCACCATTCCCTGATACGTAAAGGTGGTTTACTGTGCTTAGACTGTACAGTGTGGTCTGGTAGGCATCTAGAATTTTGGTATGTGCTAAGAGTGGGTGCTTATGTGACCCAAACTAAAAAAAAAAAAAAAAACCATTGCCACCGAGTCGATCCTGACTTATAGTGACCCTAAAGGATACAGAAGAACTGCTCCATGGGGTTTCCAAAGCTGTGGATCGTTACAGAAGCAGATTGCCACATGTTTCTTCCATGGAGCAGCTGGTGGGTTTGAACCACGGACCTTTCAACTAGCAGCAGAGTGCTTTAACCATTGCACCACCAGGGTTCCATATGTAACCAGCCCCCAGTAAAAATCCTGGGCACTGACCTCTACTTGGATTCCCTGGGTAGAAACATCGTACACATGTTGCTCCATTTTCACTGTTGAGGCAAGAGCACGCTCTTTGTGATTCCTCATGGGAGGGAAAGAGTATAAGGACACCTGCAGATAGTTTTCTCCAAATTCTGCCTGTATTTTCCCCTTATCATCTGATCGGATACCCTTACTACATTACTGTAATAAGTCTTAGCTGTGAATACAACTATATGCTGAGTCCCATAATTTCTTCTATCAAATCTCCAAATATGGGGGTGGTCTTAGGGACCCCTGACACACTCATCCAAGATGACATAGATAACATTAACAGTTCTACAACTATTAAAGAAATTGAGTTCATAATTAAAATTCCACAAAGAAATCAGAATAGCCAAAACAATTTTGAAAATGAAGGATAATCGTGAAGGAACCACACTACCTGATTTTAAGACAGCTGCATTGGCAAACATAGATCATATAGGTGGAATAGAATAAGGAGTCCAGAAATAGACCCCAGAAACATGGCCAATTGATTTTTTTTTTTTTTTAAAGGTGTGGCACTGGTTATTGATTTATTGTCTCTCTGCTCCGAGTTTACTTTTTTAGACTTTGAGAACTGATCTGCGACCTTTAAATTTGTGTGTGTGTGCCAGACGGCACAAATGTAAAGGGTGCTAGAAAGATACCGCAGGAGGAAAAAGGTCATTTACACCAACATCTTTTCCCCAATTATCCTTCTCCCATCCACCTGCCCTCTGCTTCTACTCACTGTGTATGAAAGGTCAGAGAGCAGAAAAGAACTAGATTATTTATGGAATCTGCAAAACAAAGAAAATGTTATGCCTGCTCACTCTCTTCTAAAAATAGAAAAATTACTATACATTGTTTTGTTATTAGTTGATAGAAAGATACAAAAGTCTCTAAGAGAATGTCTAAATGAAAATCTTGAGAACAATAACAGGTTAATTTAAATAAAATTTATTATAGTCTAAATTTCAAACTTTAGCTGGTGAACATGGTAGTCTTCTTTAGATTATAGGCATAGCTAAGAGGAAAATGTGATCAGAATTTTTTTACTATGCTAAATGTTTATACCATGCAAATTTTGTCAATGAAACTAATTATTAGCACCCAAGATGGGCAAGTTAGCACATTTCCAGCTCCTTTGAGTCTAATTGTAGAAGTAAAATTCCATTAGTTTACTGAAAGTAATGTGAACTCTACTTCAGAAAATACATATAAAATGTAAAATAAGAACACACTCCAAAGCAGCCTGTATACAACGTATTTTCTCCATTTGTTGCTGTTGTTAGGTGCCATCGAGTTGGTTTCCACTTATATCAACCCATGTACGTACAACAGAACGAAACACGGCTCAGTCCTGTGCCATCCTCACAACTGTTACTGTGTTTGAGCCCATTGTTGTAGCCACAGTGTCAATCCACCACACTGAGGGTCTTCCTCTTTTTCACTGACCCTCTAACTTTACCAAGCATGATGTCCTTCTCCAGGAACTGGTCCCTCCTGATGATACGTTTGAAGTACGTGAGATGAAGTCTCGCCATCCTTGCTTCTAAGGAGCATTCTGGCTGTACTTTTCCCAAGACAGATTTGTTCATTCTTCTGGCAGTCTGTGGTATATTCAATATTCTTTGTCAACACCATAATTCAAAGGCATCAATTCTTCTTCAGTCTTCCTTATTCATTGTCCAGCTTTCAAATGCATATGAGGTGACGGAAAACACCATGGCTTGGGTCAGGCAACCTTACTCCTCACTTGTTAGACAGTCTATATAGTTCAGAAAGCAAGAAGACAAGCTCATCCACTTAGGTCTTTAAGGATCCAAGGTTGTATGTGGCCACTGTCCTTTATAACCTGTTTTTATTTTATACAAAAGCTGCAATTTCATAGAGAAATAATTACTCTAAGCAAATAAGTTCACCATGCTGTAGACAGTCTTGGTCTTTTGACTGGGTGACCCTGACAACACTTTAGAATCTAACCGTACAGACAAAACTCCATTAACAGGCAGCAGAATCTACGTGTTGTCCTTTGCAGATAAAAATGGTACACTTACTATTAATCGATGTGTGGCTCCATTTATGTTTTCAGTGATAGCGATCAGTTTGCATTAAGCCCTGACCAAATTCTCCCTAAGAGCAACAGAGTCTTCTGAAATATGGCTGGTTGGGGTTAGGGATGCAATTTGTGGTAAATCTAGCTGACCCTTACAAGGCCTCATTAACTGATGCTCTAAGGAAATGATTCACTGAACAGAGACAAAACGGAGCCAATAACCTTCACTGATTGTTGTTCCATAGCATATGAACATATGATATGCAGCCCTTAAGCCCTCGACAGATACATTATCTAGTTGCACACTGCCCTTCCTCAACAAATTAGCTATAGAATTTACATATATCTGAACTATCAGCAGTTCTCTATACCAGATGAATCACAGCAGGAACAGTGAAATTTGTTACATGATGAGCAAATCTAAAATTTTAAATCCAGAAGGGAGGAAAAAGACACACACACTGAAACTGTCATCATCAGTTAATTACACCACATTGCTCAGGATGCATTAAAATTGTATTTTCTAGGGATCATTCACACTCACTTACAATACCCTTAAAGCTATAATGAGTCAAGGCAGAGGCTAAGATAGGAGATGAATTAACCCACAGCACTCACAATATGATTACCTGGTAGTCTGGTTTTGTAAAATAATCCAAAGATGATATATGATCCAGAAACATGCTGAATTCTGGAGGGAGATGTTTCAACATGAGCCTGTGGTCGTATCTCTCCTTAATAGAGCCTACCTGCTCCTGGGAAGTAAAGAGAAAAGGAACCAAAGTCAATTTCTCTTGGCATCTATACATTAAGAATCCCTCAGTAATGGTCTCAAGGGTATGTACTGCGTAATGAGATAGTGGATAATTAAGGATAAAGCAAGAACTGCGCTCTTACTAATAGCTCAATGCACAGTGCTTTAAGAGGGGGGAGAAAAGACTCTATCTAATGCAGAACCAAAAGGGTAACTCAGAGTTTTGCATCAGTGAACTGACAGCTTCCCAAAAGAAAGAGCAGATCTTAAATCTGTTCTACTTTTCTGTATCAATACAATAACTTTACAACTTTCAAAACAAGTAATATAATGTGGCAGTTCAAAACTAAAAGCTTACTTGATTTATAACTAAAACAAACAAATAAAAACAGAGATCTAGTAAAGATAAAGGCTAAGAGGGAGTACTAGAAATCAAATCAGAGGTAATGAATGTACTTAAAGTAGTACAATTCTCCATGTACACAGAAGAGTCATAACGTTAATTAGACCTCTAATACCTGCTCATTGAGAGAAAAATATACATTTTGGAACATAGTTAAAGTGCTTGTAAATTTTAATTCTTACACTTAAGTAGATTCTCAACAAAAAAGCTTAGTCAGAAGAAATTTTTCTTCTTTTCCCCATCAAAACTGACATCTCAATTTCCAAAATTACCTTGTCCTTTATTTTTCTCCAAGGCAGCTGACCAATCACAAACTCCACCAACATGTAGAACAAGGACCAGAGGTCATCATGTCTTCCCATTTCCTTCATAAACAAAACAGAACTCATTCACAATATAGTATCACTCTGTGTGAGGACAGTACATTGTCTGAGGCCTAAACATTTGGTTTCATCTTATTAGGCCTAAAAATGTAAATGTATTTCCCATAAAATTATCTAGTAAATATATCTATAGATCTACATATCTATATAGCAATCAAATGGCAAACTAGATATTTTGAAAATTTTTTTGATACAAGGAACATCCAAAAGTCCAGAAATGCTGAAAATAATACAACAGCCTATTGATTAATAAATGACTTCATTAAAATGTAAGGGAAATCTAAGGGCCAAAATAAAAAGACAGGTAGAAACAAGAGAAACAAGCTGGTGATAAAGTTTTGTTGCTGGCTGTTCTGGAGGCATGTGTCATAGGTTTTAGCAATCAGGAAGGGAACAGGCATGAAGGTGTTTGTCCTACACAGTATAGTTGTAACTGAGACACTTCCCCTTCCCCCCGACCACCACCACATAACCAGGACCCTCAAACGGCTAAATCTTAGTGCAATATTTGGTATGTAAGTTACCTTGCAAATTTTTGTTTTTCTGTAAAATTCAACTAAAATCAAAAAGGGACAAAGTGAGTGGTTAAAAAAAAAATTCGTCCTCAGAATTTATACCATCTGTGTGATCTGGGAAATCAAGCCTGAAAATTAACTTCAAATGTTTTCTGGGTGATCATGTCATGTAGTAATGGCAAAGTCAAATGAAAAAATCCTCTTGACATAAAAGCACCCTTAAATCTAGGTCTCATAGGAGTCCTTTAGATAATGCCCACCAAACAGAAGCTCATTATTCAAAATTATAAAATATATTAGGAAGCTGGCTATCACAAGCTAAACGCAGGAGAAACTACAAAGAGCAGAATTAGATATCCAAGAGTTTTCAAAATGGAATTATAGGATAGATAGGATATACAATATGAAACAAGAAGGTTTAAAATGTTTAAATTAAAAAAATCAAAATCACGAGAAATGAACCATATTCCATCAAAACAAAGATCAATTAGATTTGAAAAAGAAACCAAAAAAGAATATCTAGAAATAAAAAGTGCAACTAGAGAAATTAAAAAACTCAATGGACAAGTTAAGGAGCTGATCAAATACAGCAGAAAAAGAATGAATGAACTAGAAGACAAATCTGAAGAAATCTAGAATGTAGCATAGAGACACAGAAAATCTGGAAGTGAATTTAGGAGACACACAGGGCAGAATAAGAAGGTCTAACACAAAATCTGGAGCTCTGGAAAAAAGAGTATAGACAGAAAGGGGGCGTGGCAATAATTAAAGACGTAACATCTGAGAATCTTCCAGAATTGATGGAAGGCATGAATGTTCAGATTTAGGAAGCACAAAAAAAAAAAAAAAAAAAAAATTCCCAAACAGAATCAATATAAAGAAACTCACACCTAGGCACATATGAGTGTATCTGCAGGACACCAAAGAAAAGACTTTAAAAGCAGCCAAAGAAAAAGGGCAAATGAAATACAAAGCAATAACTATTAAATGGACAAAAATCTTCCTAACAACTATAGAATGGGAAGAATGTAGAATAATTTCTTCAAAGTACTGACATAAAACAAACATTAACATAGGATTAAAATCTAGGACAGCAAGGAGACAGAGTAAATAGAGTCTAAGTGTTTTGAAAAGTCCTTGTATTGTTGGGGAATTATTCGTGCTTAAATTTTAATAGTATCAAAAAAAAAAGAAAGAAAGAAAGAAAGAAATGGAGTGTATTATTTTTAGAGATAATCAAATCAGGGTTGAGGAATATGGAAGAGAGAAGCATATTAGAATTATCTGGGAAACCTTTTTAAATTAGAGAAGCACCTCTGGAGAAGCCACTAGTTGCACGCCTATGTCACCACATAAAGTGACAATCATTATTGTGAAATTGTTCCTGTGTAATGAATCCTACTCTTCAGGTATGGTGGGAACAGAAAAGAAGATTAAGAACCACTGGCATACACTATCAAATAAATTCATCTACCCAGGTTAGGTAAGTAACATAAATAATAAGCAGGTTAACAGACTGTTAGTGCACAGTAAGTTGGAAAGGCTTTTAGAAGAAATCTCTACCCTTTAAACTAAAAATAGAAAAAAAAGTATACAATCTTTTTCTAGTAGCTATTTTGGAAATACTTATATAGCTATTACCATCCCTGAAAATTTTTATGCTTATCTGAAAATGAGTATCCTTCACAATGAGATATACTTCACACTCACTAATATGGCTATTATCAGAAAAGGAAAGTAACAACTGTTGGCAAAGATATGGAGAAACTGGAGCCCTCATCCACTGCTGGTGGGATGTAAAATGGTACAGCCACTGTGGAAAACAGTTTGGTGGCTCCTAAAAAGTTAAACATAGAATTACCACATGACCTCGCAATTCCACTACTAAGCATATACCCAAAAGACTTGAAAGCAGGAGCTCAAAAAGATACTTGTACACCAGTGTTCATAGCAGCATTATTCCCAACAGCCAAAGGGTAGAAACAACCCAAGTGTCCATCAAGAGATGAATGGATAAACAAAATGTGGTACGTACATACAATAGAACATTATTCAGCCACAATGAGAAATGAAGTTTTGATACATGGTACAATATGGATGAACCCTGAAAACATTATGGTACGGTGCTGAGTGAAATAAGTCAGACACAAAAGGACAAATATTGTATAATCCTACTTATATGAGATACCTAGAATAGGCAAATGTACAGAGAGAAAGTTTATCAGTGGTTACCAGAGGTGGGTGGAGGAGAAAATGGGGAGTTTTACTTAAGAGGTATTGAGTTCTCAATGATGAATCCGCAAAACACCTCACAACATGGATGAATCTGGAAGTAAGCACGCTGAGTGAAATTAGTCAGTTGCAAAAGGACAAATACTGTATGAGACCACTATTATAAGAACTCAAGAAAAGGTTTAAACACAGAAGAAAACATTCTTTGATGGTTACAAGGGTGGGGAGGGAGGGAAAGGAGAATTCACTAACTAGATAGTAGACAAGAATCATCTTAGGTGAAGGGAAGGACAACACACAATACAGGGAAAGTTAGCACAACTGGACTAAGGCGAAAGCTAAGAAGTTTCCTGAATACAACCAAATACTTTGAGGGACAGAGTAGCTGGGCTGGGGCCTGGGGACCATGGTTTTGGGGGACACCTAGGTCAACTGGCATAACAAAGTTTATTAGGAAAATGTTCTGCATCCCACTTTGGTGAGTGGCGTCTGGGGACTTAAAGCTTGCAAGTTGCCATCTAAGATGCATCAGTTGGTCCCAACCCCCTTGGAGCAAAGAAGAATGAAGAACAGCAAAGACACAAGGAAAATATTAGCCCAAGAGACAAAAAGGCCGCATAAACCAGAGACTCCATCACCTGAAACCAGAAGAACTAGATGGTGCCCGTCTACCATCAATGACCGCCCTGACGTGGAACACAACAGAGAGTCCCTGACGGAGCTGGAGAAAAGTGTGGAGCAGAACTCAAATTCTAGTAAAAAGATCAGGTCTGACTGAGACTGGAGGAACCCCTGAAGCCATGGCCTCCAGATGCTCTGTTAACCCAGAACTAAAACCATCACCGAAGCCCACTCTTCAGGCAAAGATTAGACTGGACTATAAAACATAAAAATACTTGTGAAGAGTGTGCTTCTTAGTTCAATCAGTTAAATGAGACCAAATGGGTGGCTCCTGTCTGGAGGCAGGATGAGAAGGCAGGAAGGGACAGGAACTGGTTGAATGTACCCAAGAAACTTGAGGTGGAAAGAGGGAGTGTGCTGTCACATTATAGGGATTGCAACTAATGTCACATAACAATATGTGTATAAATTTTTGTATAAGAAATTAAGTTGAGCTGTAAACTTTCGCCTAAAGCACACACACACACAAAAAGGGTACTGAGTTTCTGTTTAGGGTGATGAAAAACATTTGGAAACAGTGGTGATGGTTGTACAACATGGTGAATGTAATTAATGTCACTGAATTAGATACTTAAAAATGGTTAAAATGGCCAATGTTTTGTATATACATTTTTTATTGTGGTAAATATATACATAACAAAACATCGGCCATTTCAACAATCTTCACATGTACAATTCAGTGACATTAATTATGTTCATCCTGTTGTGCAATCATCATCACTGTTTCCAAATGTTTCTATCACTTTTATCAGAAACTCAGCGCCCCTTAAGTTAGAAGTCCCCCATTCCCTCTCCCATCTGCCTCTGGTAACCACTAATAATCTTTGTTCTCTATGCATTTGTCTATTCTAGATATCTTGTGTAAGTGAAATCATATAATATTTGTCCTTTTGTGACTGACTTATTTCACTCAATATGATGTTTTCAAGGTTTAGCCATACTATATACATTTTACCGCAATAAAATTTTTTAAAAAAGAATGTCCTATTTCAAAGATGCCAATGTTGACATAATTCTGTAACAATTAATTTGAAAGCCTAGTGTCTAAAATTCTGTATAAGAATCTATTTGGAAAAAAAGAGTGCTTTCTTTTCAAAACAGAATAACTTACTAGAGGCCACAGAATAATGCAACAATAAATCAAACCAAATGAGCTAAAATGCTTGGTGAAGTGCTACACACTGATAAAAAACACCTTTCCTATGTTCAATTTATAATCACATCATAATAAACCACATTAACTGGAGCATAGCTTGTAAAACCACAGCATAATCTTCCTAATATATTTAGCACTGGCCAAATTATCATTAACAAGAATAGCTAAACATATAAAAACCAATAGTTACCAGTGGTTACCAGGGGTTGGAGTGGGGAGAAAGAGGGAGAATCATTCTACGAGAAATACTGAATGTCTACAGTGATGGGAAAATTGGCATTGACTAAACGTAATAATTACATAACTAGACTATTGCAACAAAGTTGTACGCTAGAAAATTTTTAAAAAGAGAGGCAAAACAACAGATAAAATGCTACATTTAATTTTATAACAAAAATAACAGCCAAAAAAAAAAAAAAGGGCTATAGCCATTGCCAATATTTAGCTACAAAAACCCCTCATGGGATTAGTTTTCTTGGTTCATGGGTTTGGGGTGGTGGTCTTGTGGGGCTGTCCAGTCAATTGACCTAACATTATCGTTGTTTTTGTTTTAGTCATATTTTCTTGTGTTTTCACAGCAAGTTAGGTTCCCATTTAACAATTTCTACACAAATTATTCAGTGATATTGGTTATATTTTTCACAATGTGTCAGTGTTCTCATTTCCATCTGGTTATTCCAATTTCAGTAATCTAGTTTCCCTGCCCCCTTACTTTTCATCTTTGCTTTAGAATAATTGTTGACATTTGGTCTCATACAGATGATTTCTAAAAGGGGCACAGTATTCATGGGTGATATTCTTTATGGCCTAATATTATTTTAAGAGCTTCTTAGAATGGGTAGTGCCTGGGGTCCTAAAAGCTTGCGAGCAGCCATCCAAGATACAACAATTAGTCTCTAATTGCTTGGAACCACAGAGGAAGAAGGAGATCTAGGAACTGGAGAAACTAACGGTCTCAGGTCTAATTGCCTCCATAAACTACTATTTCACTTGCCATGAGACCAGAAGAAATGGATGGTGCCTGGATACCATTACTGAACAGGTTTTGATCAGGGACCCTACTTATGGATCTTGATCAAAAGTAGGAAAATTTAGGAACAGAACTTCAAATTCTTATTGGAAATCAGACTTACCAGACACACTGAGACAGGCAGGACCCCCAAATACATTGCTTGGAAACAACTTTGGAACCTTGATCCAAAACTATCCCCTGAAGTTATCTTTAAACTAAACAACAATTTAGCTCAATAAATGTCTGTCTTGGGCCTTGTGACCTATTGAAGAATTCCCTATATGAATTAACTATACAACTTATGCTATAACAACTACCCATACAACAGTGACTCTAAAGCACAGATGAGAATTTTAAGGGGCAGAGAGTATATGGTGCAGAAACAACAGGGGCAGAAACAGTGAGAACTGTGACACAATGTGAAGGAAGTAACCGCTGTCAGTGAACTGTACATATAAGAATTGTTGAACAGGTATATGTTTTGTTGTGTATATTTTCACACAAAAAATATTATCATTAAAGCAATTTTGGCTGCATAGAACAGAAAGTTGGTGACAAAGGATCAAGAAAAGACCCAATTTTATTTTCTATGCAGCTGCACATATTATTTATCTACTATATACCTTTTCACAGTTGTTAACTCCTTTACCTCCACTGCTACCACAAAAATATGTGAATTAGGACAACCATTCCAATTAACGTTATAGCTATAAAGGGGATCCCTCTGCTCCAAAGTACTTTGCACACCTGTGTACTCTAATGTAAACAAGGCAGTCTGATTCAAGCCACCAGCAAGCTTATACAGATAAACCTCTAGTTCAGATACCTACCCTGTTCCGATGAGCATTGACCGATGCATAACGAACCGTCCCTCGAAAGCCTGCCACGGCACGAGGCTACAACAAAATCAAACAAAAAATAATGAGCTTCAAATAGTAGATTCAGTGCACTTGAGCCGAATAAAACAGATGACAGAAACATGTTCATAACTGTAACAATAAAACGTAATTTATTTGAATTTCTAACTTTTTTATTGTGAAATTATAGGGAGAATATCTCTAACTCTCATACCTTGACAAAACCACTGGTAACGTTTAAGTTAATTTTGTTTCTACCTACATTTTAAAATAAAGTGACACTTATGACATCGATACATAGTTCTGTATATTAGAAAACATTAAAATGCTTTTATATACCCAGAATCATGCCAAACATTATAGCACATACATTAATATTCAGGCTCCGGTTACAAGTAAGTATATTAGGACCATGAGGAATCACCAAGTAACCTAAGATGCCAACTTCTTCATGTCTTGGCTATCTCATTCAAACTCAATTTAAAGACAGTGGCAACTTGTACCCTCCCTGAATGTGGAATTCATATATTCATAAATTCACGTTACTGGGTACTTTTTAATGTGCTAAATACTAGGAATAAATCCAATGCGAGTCCTCAGAGAGCTCAACTTAGAAGAAGTCTAAACTCTTTATTCGGCCTACAAGATCTTCCATGATCTGGCACCTGCTTCCTTCCACAATGGATTTACTGTGGTTTCTCCTATAGCCAGTTTTGTTTCAAGCTTAATACTTTGCACAGGCTATTTCTTCCAGTTAGAATGCATCTCCTTGCATACATCCAAAGGACAGGTCTTCTACTCCATATTAAGGCCACTGCTCAAATGTCACCCCCTCAGAGAAATATTCCTTGATCATCCTAATCTAAAATAGCCCCCTACCTGGCAAGTGCACTATATTCTTTTACTCTACTTAGTTTTTTTTTCCGTAACAACTTTCACTACCTAAAATTAATTATATTTATATTTTTATTTATTTGTTTATTGCCTGTCTTCTTCCTTTGGCATATAAACTCTGTGAGGGAATGGTCTTTGCTTGTCTTGCTAATTTTATAGACATAGAAACAGGCTCTGAGAGGTTAAGTAACATGTTTGACGACACAAAATTAGTAAGTGGTTGAACTGTGGCATCAACCAAGGTCTTTTGACTTGCTATCATACACTGTTTCCATTCCACTGCTTCACAAGAATCAAGCTAGTATCCTGAAGACTCAGAGATGTCACTATAGCTCTATATGAAAACCGATAAACTTAAAAATGATGACAGGCAATCATTTTCATTAGTAGACTTTTTTGTTCTTTGCAGTAATATCAAATTTTCCTCAATTCAAAGGTACTACTTTTGTAGTAAGAAAAAGACTATAATAAATGTTATTTTTAAATTCTCATTTACCAGAGTCACTTTGGTCATATGCTATTATATAAGGTAAGAGCTCTTTGCATTCTACCTCCATTTGTTCATTTTTGTAAGCCATGTTTAATCTATTCACGCTGTCTATTTATTCTTTCACAGAATTGTGTCTTGCCCTTTAAACACTCTTTTTTGTTTTCATTGTAACTATTTTTAAATATTCTCTTTTTATTTAACAACAGGTGTCAGCCATCAGAAGTTTCCACAATTTTTTTAAATTCTCTTTATTTTCCTAGCTGCTGAGCACTGAGAATAATACGCAGTAGATCTCAATATTTTCCTAAGACATCATGACTAACACAGGAATATCTAATATTCTCATTATGGCTGACAGAAGTCTGAGTTTGGAAATTTTTCTTTCTAGAAGTAAAATCTCTAATACGATCCACAAAAGCCTACTATCAACTCTTTTCCGGAAATAGCATTTCAGAGGTTATACTTTTATACCTGACAACAGCCTTTGGCTAACACAAAAGTGGTTTTGTCGCATGTGATTTTGCCCAGTTATATGCACTCCAATAACTGTCAGGAAGAAAATTTCCAGACCTATCATGATATTCTGCAGCCTAGTCCACAGTTAATTGGGCATTTAGACTTCTCCCTGATGGATTCTGGCCAAAACAAGCCCAGGAGACTTTTTCCATTTAAGAGCATCCTTGGCCTGGCTCTGACCTCACTTCTGCCATGGAAAGGTTGAGACAGAGGTAAAGAGAGATCAGTGGTTTAGAGAAATCTTGATGCGACAATCAAAGAAATACTACCAGATCAAGAAAATTCAGTCACCTTATATAATGCAATAAAAATACAACCCAACTGGAGAAAACAGCCATATACACAAGTAATTCGAATTCAAGGCAGGCTAAATGAACACCATTAGCAAATTACAATGAGCCATGAAAGCCCAGGAGTAGTAAGGATTAATTCTATTTGGTGGGAGGGAAAAAGGAAAAGTCTTAAGAATAAGGCAGTATTTTACTGGGCCTTGAAATACGTGGTCTCTTGAAACTTTCCCAAAGGGTAGCAATTTGGGAATCTTTGTCAAAATTACAAATGCATATATTCTCTTTGATCCAGCAATGTCACTTCTGGAAATTTATATGACAGACATACTTGCATATGTACAAGATAATTGATGTACAAAGTCATTTACTATATTAGTGTTTGTGACAGCAAAAGACTGGAGGCAACCCAAATGTTCGTTAATAGGGGACTGATTAAATAAATTACAGTACCATATAATGAAATACACTTTGTAGTGTAACAAGGCATAAGGAAACTTTATATACTGACATAGAAAGATCACCAAGTGAAAAAAAGCAAGGTACAGAATGTACATCAAGCTACCTTTTGAATAAAAAAGGAAAAAAAAAAACCTAAGGATACTCATTTGTATTTATTATATATGCATAAAGAAATTCTATAAGAATACATTAAGAAACTAATAATAGTAAAAGGAACCCTGGTGGTACAGTGGTTAAGCACTCGGCTGCTAATCGAAAGGTGAGCAATTCAAACCCACCAGCTGCTCCTTGGGAGAAAGATGCGGCAGTCAGCTTCCATAAAGATTACAGCGTTGGAAATTCTACGGGGCAGTTCTACTCTGTCCTATAGGGTGGTTATGAGTCAGAATCAACTTGACAGCAATGGGTGATAGCACAGCTAACTAAAGGTGAATGTGAGGGTAAGGGGAGGAAGCAGAGGTAGTAAAGGAAATGAGTGTGTGTGCGATAGGCCAGGGTGAGATGGAAATTGTTTCACTATCATTTTTTTAAAGTCAGGTTTATTGAGGTATAATTTATATAAAGTAAAATTTATACTGAAGTATACAGGCAGTCCCCGGGTTATGAACGTCTGATTTGATTTATGGACAACTCATACTTGCCCTTTAATGTTACGTAAATTTGCCCTCCCTTTGAAACACTGAACCAGCTCCTACTCGCAACAAATTCTTCATTACAATCACCTTCACTTGCTGCATGTGCTGCTTTTAAATCATTAAAAAGGCTTCCAGCCTTTTCTTGCACTATAGTATATATAAGGCTAAATAACAACTGTATGAATCTATTTCGACTTACCTACAAATTCAACTTAAAGACACAGTTAGGAATGGATCTTGTTCATAACCCAGGGACCGCCTGTACATAAGTCTATGAATTTTGACAAAGAAAGTCATGTAACCACCACTACCACAGTCAAGATATAGACTATTTCCACCAAGTTCCCCTTTGTAGTCAACCCCTTCTCCCTCGATCCCAGTCTCTGGCAACCAGTGATCTAATTTCTGTCCCTCAGCAGTATCTGGTATTGTCTGGTTTCTTAGTTTAACCATTCTAATTGGTGTATAGTGGTATCTGACTGTGGTTTTAATTTGCATTTCCTCTAACGACTAATGATGCTGAACATGTTTTAATGTGCTTATTTGCCATCTGTATCTCTTTTTTGGCAAAATATTTACTATTCAAATCTTTTGCCCATTTTTATTGGGTTGTTTGTTTTCTTATTATTGAGTTATGAGGGTTGTTTACAGACTCTAAATACAAAACCTTTATCAGATGTGTGTTTTACAAACATTTTTCCCAGTCTGTGGCTTGTGTTTTCCTTGGCTTAACACTGTCTTTCAAAGAGCAAAAGTGTTTGATAAATTTTTAATTCTTTTATTTTTACACCATATGAATATATTCAAAAACATTTTTAAAAAATAAAAAGAGTGATTAACAATCTAAGGGCATATTTCATTAAATTGAATACCTAGACGTTTGAGTAAAAAATAAAAAATAAATCGGGGCTTGAAGGACTAACAGAATTACAATAAGAAGAAAGAAATGTATTCTAGGTAAAAAGAACATAGGGAACAATGCAAAGAGGGAGGAAAGTATCATAGACGTTAGCAAAAAGTCTGGTATGGCTGAAGCAAACGGTGAGAGAGAAGAATGGAAAAGTAGGTTGGAATCCGACTAAGGAGGGCCTTGAATGTCAAGTAAGTTGTTCAGGCTAGAATGTTCGGGCAAATGGAATTCATCAAAGGATTTTAAGCAGGGAAGTGGCATGATCAAGAAAGTTCTTGAAATGTTTACTCTGGTGGAGGCACGAAGAACAGATTAGGAGAAGATAAGGAGACCAAAGAGAAAACTATTTTAATAATCCAAACAAAAATCATCAAGACTAGTCCAAGGGCAGAAGAAATGTGAATGGGAAAGAGGGAATGAGTGTTACAGGCAGGATGAGCTCCTACAAGAGCGAATCTGGAGGGAGAGGGCAAGGACTCTAATGAGTGTTACAGGCAGGATGAGCTCCTACAAGAGCAAATCTGGAGGGAGAGGGCAAGGACTCTAGCATTGAGCCCTGACCTATTACTAGCCAAAGGGGAAGGATCAGGAAAAAGAAAATTTTAACGCAAGAACTACATAATAAAACCCCAAATGGGAATAAGAAAATAGCACAAATTCAGCTGAAATCCTGGAATGCTAACAGAGAAAAAGGTTTTTGAAATTTATCCTCAGCAGGTCACTATAGCCCTAGGACTGGGAGTTTCGGCTGAATGGTTAGGAAGGAGCAGCAGGAGAAAACATGTCATTCTAAGAGCTGAGACACAAAGGGCCAAGGTGAGATGCCAGCTGAATGGTGAAGAAACTGGGGCATGCTTTACAAGCAGGAGAAAAAAAATAAACAGGCAAACTCAAATCATTAAACAGAAGTTCAATTCTTAAACTGTATCAATCAAAGTGTTGTAAATATACACAGTTTAGGACTCCTTTGTACCTGACAATCCTACTTAAATATGTAACTAATACACCCACTTGCTAACCAAACGGTTGGCCATTCAAACTCATGCAGCAGCTCCGCTGGAGAAAGACCTGGTCATCTATTCCCATAAAGATTACAGACTAGAAAACTCCATGGGGCAGTTCTACTCTGTCACGTGGGGTTGCTATGAGTTGAAAATCAACTTGATGGAACATCAACAACACAGAACTTTGTAAAGGTGATAAATAGTAGAGGCTCTCAAAACCAACCACCACATAAACAAGCCACTGTTGTAAGAGAGAATCTCCATTCCCTCTGTAACACATTCTGACTGATGGCCCTACTGTAAGTTTGGCAGATAAATATACATTCATGTTTAAAATTTAAATTGTTTTGAGGGAGTTTCTTTGTGGTAATGGAACAGTTCTATATCCTAATTTTGGTGTTGGTTATACAAATCTACACGTGATAAAATTTCATAGAACTATACATCAAAAAGGAGCCTTGGTGGTGCAGTGGTTAAGCATTTGGCTGTTAACCAAAAGGTCGGTAGTTCGAATTCACCAGCCGCTCCTTGGAAACCTTATAGGGCAGTTCTACTCTGTTCTATAGGGTCGTTATGAGTCAGAACTGACTCGACGGCAACAAGTGTTTTACATTAAAAAAAAAAAAGTGCATATAAAAACTGGTGAAAACCAACTAAGGTATACATGTGTCATTTGACTCCCTGTCCTCTGAACTTTTTGAATTACTGGACCAACTACTGCTTCTTATTGGTTAGCTACGAGGGTGTCTACTGTGTCAATAAAACTATATTTGTTATCCACAAAAATTTAATTAAAATTGTAAGTTTCAAAGGGGTTATATAATAAAACTGTCTTAAAAAAAAGCAGAAAAATGAAACAGGATCCAATGTCTCACACCATATACAAAAACAAATTCAAAATGGATTAAAAACCTAAATATGCAACCTAAAACCATAAAATTCTTAGAAGGAAAAGCAGGAGCTACACTGTCAGGCCTAACTTTTAACAATGGGTTATCTAATATAATAACAAAAGCACAAACAGCAAAAGACAAATTAAATAAATAAGACCTCATAAAAATTAAACTTTTGTTCATCAAAAGACTTTACCAAAAAAGTGAAAAGACAAGCTACCAACCAGAAGGATATCTTCAGAAATCACATATCCAACAAGAATCTAACAACCAAAATATATATAAAACTTCAACAACTTAACAACATAAAGAAAAATAACCCAATCATAAAATGGGCAAAGGACTTGAATAGACATTTCACCAAAGAGGACATTAAAATGGCCTCCAGACACAGGAAAAGATACTCAGTGTCATTAGCCATCAGACAGATGCAAATCAACACCACAATGAGATAACATTTCATTAAGAACTCGGCCACTAACCAAAAGATTGGCAGTTTGAAACCCTATGGGGCAGTTCTACTCTGTCCTGTAGGGCTGCTATGAGTCAGAATCAACATGAGGGCAACGGGTTTGGTTTTTGGTTTAGGACTACTAAGACAAAGAAAAAAACAAACAAACAAATAACAAATGTTGGCAAGGATGTGGGGAAATTGGAACCCGTACCCATTGCTGGTAGGAATGCAAAATGGTACAGCCTTTGTGGAAAACAGTGTAGCAGTTCCTCAAAACACTAAAAACAGAACCACCGTATGACCTGTCAATTCCACACCTAGGTATATACCCAAAAGACTTGAAAGTAGAGACTCAAATAGACTTGTACACCAGTGTTCACTGTAGCACTATTCACAATAGCCAAAAGGTGGAAACAACCTAAATGCCCACAAACAGATGAATGGATAAGCAAAATGCGGCACATACATACAATGGAATACTTACCCAGCCAGTAGGAGAAATGAAGACTTGATGCATACTACAATATGGATGGAGCTGGAAGACATTATGCTGAGTGAAATAAGTCAATCATAAAAGGACTAGTACCATATGACCTCACTTATATAAAAAGACAAGAAAAGGCAAATGTATAGAAAACAAAGTCTATCAGTGGTTACCAGGGGCAGGAGGGAGAGGGTAAGGGGGGTGTTAACAGAGATGGAAATATCACATTGATTAAGGGTAGGGTTGTGCAGCTGATTAATATAATTGCTGTCACAAGTTGTACACCTGTAAAAAGTTGAATTGTAACACTGTAAAAAACCTGTAAAAGCTGTGAGATAATATATTTACAACAATGACAGAAAAAAAAAGAGCAGCTGCCAAGGCTGCTTAGGTACAATCAAAAACCTCATGGGATCTGGTTTCTTGGTTTGGAGGCTTAGGGTCATGGTTTCATGGGACATCTCATTTAATTGGCCTAATAACATGTTTAATGCTGCTGTTCTATCTCCTAGTTCGTTTCATAGAGTCTGAGGTCTTAAAAGCCTGCAAGCTGCCATCCAAGGCACAATAATTGGTCTCTATTTGTCTGGAGCAACAGAAGAAGGAGAATCAGGAATAGAAGGAGGAAATGGATGTGTGGTTAACTGACTCCATGAACAACTGTCTCCTTTGCCATGAGACCAGAAGAACTGGATGGTGCCTGGCTACCATTACTGAACATTTTGATCAAAGAGCCTATAGAAATATCCTAATCAAAAGGGGGGAAATATAGAACAGAATTTCAAATTCTCATGGACTCCAGACTTACTAGAGGCATAAAGGTTGGATGAATCTCTGAAACTACTGCCCTGAGATAATCTTCAAACCTTAAACCAAAAATATTCTCTGATGTAAAATGGTACAACCACTTTGGAAATCGATTTGGTGCCTCCTTAAAAAGCTAGAAATAGAAGTACCATATGATCCAGCAATCCCACTCCTTGGAATATATCCTAGAGAAATAAGAGCCATCACAGGAATAGACAGATACACACCCATGTTCATTGCAGCACTGTTCACAACAGCAAAAAGATGGAAACAACCTAGGTGCCCATCAACGGACGAATGGATAAACAAATTATGGTATATAAACACAATGGAATACTACACAACACTAAATAACAACGATGAAGCAGTGAAACATAACATGGAGGAATCTGGAGGGCATTATGCTGAGTGAATTTAGTCAGTC
>NW_004444012.1:11104590-11141019 GCF_000243295.1 Trichechus manatus latirostris
ACTAACTAGATAGTAGACAAGAATTATCTTAGGTGAAGGGAAGGACAGCACACACTACAGGGGAAGTCAGCACAACTGGATTAAACCAAAGCTAAGAAGTTTCCTGAATACAGTCAAACACTTTGAGGGACAGAGTAGCAGGGGTGGGGGTCTGGGGACCATGCTTTCAGGGGACATCTAGGTCAAATGGCATAACAAAGTTTATTAAGAAAATGTTCTGCATCCTACTTTGGTTGAGTGGCGTCTGGGGTCTTAAAAGCTTGCAAGTGGCCATCTAAGATGCATCAGTTGGTCCCAACCACCTGGAGCAAAGGAGAATGAAGAACACCAAAGACACAAGAAAGTATTAGCCCAAGAGACAGAAAAGGCCACATAAACCAGAGACTTCATCAGCCTGAGACCAAAAGAACTAGATGGTGTCTGGCTACCATCAATGACTGCCCTGACAGGGAACATAACAGAGAGTCTCTGATGGAGCAGGAGAAAAGTAGGATGCAGAACTCAAATTCTAGTAAAAAGACCAGACTTAATGGTCTGACTAAGACTGGAGGAACCCTGGAAAGCATGGCTCCCAGATTCTCTATCAGCCCAGAATTAAAACAATTTCCGAGGTCAACTCTTCAAAGATTGGACTGTACTGTGGGACATAAAATGATACTCGTGAAGAGTGAGCTTCTTAGCTGAAGCAGATACATGAGTCTAAACGGGCAGCTTCTGTCCGGATATGAGCTGAGAAGGCAGACAGCGTTAGGAGCTGGTTGAATGGACATGGGAAATCAGGGGTAGAAAGGAGGAGTGTTCTGTCACAGTACAGGGAGAGCAATTAGGGTCACATAACAATGTATGTATAAATTTTTGTATAAGAGACTGACTTGAAACGTAAACTTTCACTTCAACTACAACAATAAACAACAAAATATTCCCTGAAGTCTTCTTAAAACCAAACAATAGTTTAGTTTAAGCATTATGCTCTTTTAAGCCCCATCTATATGAGATTAAGTTGACAAGAGCAAGTTGAAAAATCAGATAGGAATCTTAGGGGGCAGTGAATTTATATTAATGAGGGAGGGGCAACTCAGAAAAGGAAGGTGAGAATAGTTACACAACTCGAAGAATGTAATTAATGTCACTAAACGGTACATGTAGAAACTTGAATTGGTGTTATGTTTTGCTGTGTATACTCAACAACAACAAAATAATAAAATTTAAAAAAAAGCAGAGTGGAAGGAATGTGGCAGAGACTGGATAAAAAGGAAAAGTGGAGAGGGTTAAGTCTGGGAGCATAAACTAAATGTGAAGGCCTGCCCAGAAAACTCTTTCAATCTGCTCCCTGTTTCGTAAACAAGTACCCTCAGGTCTCTAGAAAAGAGAAGAAAAGCAAGGGACTTGTTAATGGAAAATTTAGAATGGAGGCTGCAATGGCCAGTATAATAGCCACTAGCCACATATTGCTATTTAAATGTAAATTAATTAAAATTAAAAATTCAGTTCCTCACTTGCTCTAGCCACAATTCAAGTACGCAATAGCCACATGTACCTAGTGGCTACTGTATTAGACAGCACAGATATAGAACATTTCCATCATCACGATAAATTCCACCGGACAGTGTTGCTTGAGGAAGAAAAGGATGCATTCAGGAAAAGACACAGTCAGCTTCTAAAGTATTTATAATGTTTCATTTCTTAACCTATGTAGGGGGCCCATGAATGTTTGTTTTATTATTCTTCCTTACTATTTTTATGTTTTTTTTGTTATACTCTCCTAGAATATATATACCAAAACAAGAAAAACAATGATTTTTAAGGATAACATAATGGCATACCTAGACAATTCAAGAAGCTCAATTTGAGCTTACAAAAAGCAATAAATAAAATTGTACTCTATGAAACAAATCTACGAAAGGCAACTTTTGATATTTTATTAGTAGAATATGAGAAAATTATCTCAATGATAATCATGACCCAAAAGTATGGAATTAGTTTTATTTGAGTTTTAAGGGATTTATTTAAAGAAAATTACGAAACTTTCCTGGTATAAAAACCCTAAAAGACACTAGCTATTAATACATGAATAAGGGAAAGTACACTCCTTAACAGAGCCTGGGCTATAGCCTTCCAGCATAATCATTCTTTCACATATGCTTTCAACTCCCTTTCCTGTCTCCTCCACAGTGCTCCTCTGACCCTAACGCAGGGTAAACCCAATGCTTGGACTACACTGCACCTATAAACAAGCAGTTAAAGGTAGCTGAAGAAACACACGTAACTATACTGACAATCTTATCTTAAATTACCATAAGACTCAAATGGGCTTTCAACACAGCCCAGCAATCCTATTCTATTTCCCTAGTTTACATTCTTCTCCTTTTCCCAGATAACTCTCTCACATGTCCTCTTCTTGCCTCAAACTCCAATATCACTCCAACATCACTCTTCACTCTCAGCGAAAGGCCTTGCCTCTTTTCACTGAGAAAATAAAAGCCATGAGAGATCTTCCTCAACTTCCCACTACCAATTCTAAATGTCTACCTGTATCTGTGTTCACATACTCTGCCTTCTCTCGTTTATGATGGAAGAAGTGTTCCTGCTCTAATCTAACAGACTAACCTCTCCATTTGTGCCCTGGATTCCTTCCCTGTCAGCAATGCAAGGACTTGGCTCCTGTAATTGTTCCTGTCTGCATTACATCAATTTTTCATCTCTCCTAGATCATTAACCATCAGTACACAAGCATGCTATAACAATTGCCATCTTTAAAAAAGGCGGTGGGGAGGGTGGGGAAGGAAGGGAGGAGGGAAGAAGGAATGAGGTAGGAAGGAAGAAAGGGAAGACAGAGGGAATGAGGGGAGGAGAGAGGGAGGAAAGATTTTACTACCCCTTCAACAACTTCCCAGTTCAGCATTCCTCCTTAGAACAAACCAAATTGCTAGAGAGAGGTGCCTATACTCCCATTCTCTACTTCCTCTCCCCGACTCCATTTAACCCATTCCAATCAGGTTTTCATTGCTTCACTGAACCATTCTTATAAAAATTACCAGGAGCTTCCATCTTGCCAAATCCAAATGGTCGGTTCTCAGTTTCCACTTTACTGGATTTAGCAGCATCTGACACAGCTGATAATCCCAGCCCCCTTCTTGAAGTGCTTTCTTCACTTGGCTTCTAAGATACCACTTTCCTGATTTTCCTCCTACCTCACTGGCTGCTCTTCCTTCTCAGTCTTGTTGTCTGATTCATAGTCCTTGTCTATCCTTCATCAAGTTGCTAAAGGATCCCAAATGCTCAGACTCAGGACCTCTTTTCATGTCTAGCTATATACCATTTCCCTAGGTGATCTCATCTAGTTCCATCTTTAAAAAATACTATTTATAAGCAAATGACTCCCAAATTCATAGTATCTCCAGTCCCAATTTCTCTGTTGACCTCCAGATTAGTATATCTAACCACCTGTTTGTTATTTCCATCTAGAATCTAACAGGCTTCTCAAACTTAACTTGTAGAAAATGGAACTCTTATTTTTCCCTCACCAACCTACTCCCCCATCCTTTTCTCTATCACAGTTAATAGCATGACCATTAAGACAAAAACCTAGGAATCATTTTTGAGTCCTTTCTTTTCTTCACATCTAATGCAGAAGCAAGTCTTGTTGAATCTATTTTTAAAATGTATCATAAAATATAACCATTTCTCACCATCTTCACTGTACCACCCTAATACCCTAGGTTCCAGTCACCATCATTTATCCCTGGACCATGGCATTAGCCTTCTTACTCTTCTCTCTGATTCTACTCATGTTCTCAAAGATCTCTTCTTCACAAAATAGCCGGAGTGGTTTTTTTAAAAAAAGCGTTCTAAAAACTGAAAAACAGATATTTGGAATATAAATGGAATTCCATTAAATACATTCAAATCCAATAAACTACATAAAAACTAAGTTCTTTACTTGCCTGGCTAACAATTAGTTCAAGAACATCATTAGAACCAAAGAGTGCCTCCTATAATTTCTAGACACTTAAATGCTTATGTGGTTGTATTTACATTTATATATAACTATATTACTATATAGTTAGCTCATTAAAAAAAGTGTTTAAACTTTTGTGCAACTGATCTGTTAGAAATGAAAATCATAATCAGTAATCAATTTAAAACAAAACTAAGAGTAAAAAGTAAACATCAGAAAAATTGTAGCATGTAGAAAAGGCCTCAGATTACAAAAAGATTCCTTAACCCAAAGGGCTAGCGTGTCTCCTCCTACAAGACCACTCTAAATCTGCCTCTAATGTTCTTTTTTTAATGCCACAACTTTTGATAATAAAATTAATTAACTTTATTCTATAATTTAATCATAAAATCTATACACCACTTCTTGAATGATATCCATCCTGATACGTAAGGATTTCTTAAGAGTGATACTATTAATAATAGATTAATTCTAAACTATTTAATAATATGAAAAATCTTACTGGTCTGACGTCACCACAGGAATTGGTAAATTGTCGAGCCAAGCCAAAATCAAGCATATAGCATTTCCTACATGTACTAGGAAAGCGACCCATGGCGAAGTTTGACTAGAAAAATAAAGAAGAAAAATATACATATTCTTATAATACTTAGTCCTTACACATTACCCTTTCTATATTTAATCTTCTTTCTATTTAAACTCTATATAACACATATTTCAAATACACTGTTCTAGTCAATGATGCTTATTGGGCATTAGTATGTAATTTAATTGTGGGTTCTATTAATGCCTAAGGAGCCCTGGTGGTGCAGTGGTTAAATGCTCAGCTGCAAACTGAAGGGTCAGAGGTTCGAACCCACCAGCTGCTCCATGGAGAAAGATGTGGCAGTCTGCTTCCGTGACGATTACAGCCTTGGGAACCCTATTGGGGCAGTTGTACTCTGCCCTATTGAGTCGCTATGACTCGACAGCAATGCATTTGGGTTTTTGGTTTGTTTGGTTTTGGGGGGGTTTGGTTAATTAATGCCTAACATCAGGTGAACTTAAAAAAAAACTTTATTCTAATACATTTGTACATCCTCTTATTTGGTCTAATTTTGCAATAATTATTAGTTACTTTGAAAAGCAGCTGGTATCATTAGCCTCATTTTGAAAGAGAAAACCGAGCAAGGAATTTAAGTGACTGTATAAAGTTACACACAACGTTGATTTAATTAGAATCAGAACTCTTAAATGTGTTAAAATTCTAGACTAAGTCACTGCTTAAATGACAATCCAAATCATACTTTTAAAAATAGGAGGAATTAGGGGTGGTCAAAAACAAATAACACAGTTCAGAAATTTAAGAATTTCCTAGTAAGCATCATAAAGCTGAATTTAACTAAGTCTAAAAAATCAAAATACAATTTAAGGAAACAGTTTAAAACAGATTTAAGGAAAACATACTTTGCATTCTTCTCTTAATAAAAATAAATGTAACATTAAATGACTACAAACTTGCAAAGATGGGTATACAAGCAAAGGAATCTGTAAAGGCAAAAGTCAAACTGTTACAGAATTGTTAGCTTTTATTTTAAAATACTGTTTTATTTAGGGAGCTTTGTGATGAAATGGAAAATTCAAATCACCATGGTTCTCAAATAATGACACTTACTTTGGCACAGAAATAAGAGTAGGAGAAATGCTACTTACGTTAAATCTGGCTCTAACGTGTTAATTTTAGTTGGCATTTTAATGTAAACTATTAATTTTAGAAATAATATAGCAACATATGGCTATAATTTTCAACTGCACCAACATATGATAAATTTATAGTAAATATAAACCAAAAAAAACCCCAAACTCATTGCAGTCAAGTCAATTCTGACTCGTAGTGACCCTATAGGACAGAGTAGAACTGCTCCATAGGGTTTCCAAGGAGCGCCTGGTAGATTCGAACTGCAGACCTTTTGGTTAGCAGTCACTTTACCACTATGCCACCAGGGTCAAAAATAGGTCATTTCCTCTTGTGAGCAATAAAACAACAAAAAGAGAAAAAAAAAAATTTCACAATTATGGAGATGACAATTTCTAAGAAAAAAACACTAGACTGTCACAGTATCACTCAGGCGAAAAATAAGATCTTTTTACAACTGATAATTTCTTGTAAGTACAATTTGTCACATTAGACATAGTCCAAAGAATACAATGTCAATATCTAAAAGCAATCTAGAAATATATACATATACAGTTTTTTATAAAAAAACCAATATCAGGAAAGAAAGAATCCAAAGAATAGCTACCAATTTAGGTAAAAGGCTAAAAAGTAATTACCAATGTTAACAGCAATTACCAACGTGAAGCACAAACCATTTTTACCTAGGCTGCTGAGCAACATTTTCACTGTACGAGAAAAGCTCTTAAAAATAAGTTGTAGTTTGTAATTACCACTTAAAAAAAAGAAAAATTACATTTTTGCTTCCAGGCCTCAAAAAAAAAATAAAAATACTGCCTTGTATCTGAAATAACAAATACAGGAAACTGCATTTGTAATTTGCAGTGTCCCATCATAATATTAAGAGCACTAACAAACTCATTCTGTGCTCTGCCTGGAAAAGGCCCTTACCGGTTTGATGTCTCGGTGCAAGAATCCCACAGAATGGATGCTTTCAATAGATTCCAGAATCTGTCTGCCCAGCCGAAGAGTAGTGCTAAGGGTGAATGTGCCCCGGGACTGACTACGGCGCAGATCTGCCAGATTACGACCCTGTGGAAACCAAATAAACAATTTCAAGTATGGTACCAAAATTTACGCTGGAAGAGAAGACAGGGAAATTATTCATTATCACTGAAACAATGTTTTATCTAAAATAGAAAGGGTTTTACCCAAATGGTGATTCTCTCAGTCAAGAGAAGAGATTCCTTTAAGATTATGAATGACGTGACTATTTCAGATAAACTTAAAAAAAAACAAAGTTTTTGAATATAACATGTTTCCCTTAATTTCTGATGTCATAATAAAATACAGTCCTGGCTATTTAAAAAGATATAAACATAGAATCCAGAGCAGTAGTTACTTAACCTTTCTGCATCAGTTTCTTCATAAAATAGAGCTAATAATAATACCTATCTCGCAGAGTTTGGTGAGAATTAAGTAAAATAATCCATGTAAAGTGCTTAGAATCCTGTTTGGCACACAGCAGGCACTCAATAATTGCTAACTGCTGTTACTACGGCAAACATGATATGAATGTTTTAGAGAAACACTCAATTACTTACAGCGGTAGATAAAAGCAGTGGACCTATCTAGCCTGTGCCAGATGCACTACATCAATGATTGTGTTTAATTCTCACAGCACCCTAAATAAAGAGTTATTCCTGTTTAACAAACACAGAAACTGAGGCTCAGAAAGGTTAAATAATTAAGCTAAGGTAAACCTGTTTTTCAAATCTAAGTCTGCCTGACTGCAAAGCGTTTTTTTCCCACTTCATAGCGCTGCTCCACTAAAAAGGTTCCTGACCAGTAACCTGCCGAGGAGAACAGGGCTACAACCCTGTAGTTCTGTCTCCCCACAACTGGAGACTGGCTGCTTCCATATCACAAGGGGATTCCAATACCCCAATCTCTTGATTCCCAAAACTCATTAGTATATGTTTGGGGTTACTGCCACTAACATCATCACTTTAACTAAAAGCAGCTGATTCACTTTTGAAAAATTATTAAATTCTTATACTACTTAAATACCATTCGAAATGAAATATTAAGTAATGCTTAAGTAATTTGAAAATTACAGGAATGTCAGGAGCCTTTTATATTTCATATCTTTTTAAAAAATGAAGTTTTCCCAGAGCATAAGTTAGGAAGCTTGGTAGTTTTTATTTTTGTTTTTTTTTAATGTCAGGCAAACTTGTTGTCTGTATTACTCAGCAAGGCAGAAGTCATTACAAATGCAAAGTGTGTGATAATCTAGAGCAAAGGGCTATATAACCATGAGAATACCTAATGACTTTTATTAGCATTCCAGTAGCTTTTTCTAAAAATAAATATTTTGATCACCAAAAATATACCTAAGATAATTCTGGAATTTTCTTTTTAAACAATGTGCACCATCACAAAATTCAAAAGGAAAGCAATTACACTGGATTTATGATATTAGTAATAACTTAAGGGATTTAGATCTTTGAAAGTGTAAATCCAAGGTATCACTTAGCAAAATCTGAGAAGATAAATATAAGGCTGGGAAGAGTATGGGGAAAAGATTTATTAACATTGTAAATGCACACAGATTTGACCCACCAATTATACTTCCAAGTACGTACTATACACAGTTATTATTTGTTATAGATAGAAACTGGAAACAATCTACATGTCCCTCCATAAATCAATGGTTAAATAAATTATAGTACAGTCATCTTACTAACTGATAGCAGCTGTTAAAAAAACTAAGGCTCTTTACATATACAGGTAGTCCCTGACTTACGAAGTATTCAATTACAACAAACTGCACTTACAAATGTCTGTTTTTTCTTTTGTATATCTTATCGTTAGTAATATGTACTACAATGTTGTAGTATGTAATTTGCCGATGTTATCACTCTCAGATGTTCACTTGCAGATGTTCAATTTTATGATTTACTATTCAAAACACTGCCATATAGATTTAGTTTTCTAAACTAAATCAGGGGCTTCAGTTGCTTAAAAACATAGACTCAAACACTGATTGCTCTGCTAAAGTCAACAGGCAGATCTGGGAGGCAGTGAGATGTCACTGTGAAATACATGACGAAAAAAAAAAAGGACCATACAGATAAAAAACCCAAAACCATTGCCATCAAGTCGATTCTGACTCATACACTAATTTTCTGACTAGAAATGCTATCCCCATTCCCAGGGGTAAGTCAGATGATCCCAAACCTTCCACACGTGGAATTATTACTGCAACTGACAAAATGCCAACGTCATCCAACTCTTCATCGTTGGAGTAAATTTTTATGATTTGTGTATTTTTTAATGCATTAAAATAAATCTGTAAGTTTATATGTAAGTTTCCAACCCCCAAATAAAGATCAGGTTTATAAAGATACTGATCATAAAAGGCAATAATAACTGAAAACTAAAAAAAAATGAGGTATTCGACTTATGCCTGAACTGACTTATAAAGGAGTCAGAACGGAACCCCGTCCTAAGTTGGGCACTACCTATAGTAATACGGAATGAATATTACTGGATTAAAAAAGGCAAGTTTATTTCTCCCTAATCTATAAATTTAACATGATCCAATAAAAATGCAAGTAGACTTTTTTTATTATGGAAAATTTGTAACATACTTAAAAGGAGAAAAAATAGTATAATGAATTCCCATGTACCTACTACCATCACCTACTTAACCATCACTCAGAATTAACAATTTTCAATTCATGACCAATCTTGTTTCATCTATTACTTAGCCCCATACACATATCCTCTCCTCTCCCCCATACACATATACTAATTTAAGAGAAATCCCAATCATATCATTTCATCTATGAATACAAAAAAGGGCACAATAGCAAAGAGATACAAATATAATATCAAAGAAGTTAATTACCAATTGCATTATCACAATTTTGAACTGGAAATATCATTATGAACAGTGATATATTTTCTTTAAAAAAAACTCATTTCCTGAATCCATAACCTGAAAAGGATTAAAAACAATGACCAACTAAACTGCAAAAGTACCCATTGCATCTGAATTGTGGTCTCTAAATACCATTTTCCATTTAAAGGAACCAGGGCTTAATGGAAAAATGGCTGATTCCAAGATCTGGAGCATGAAATATACAGAAAGAACCTGGCACATAGTGTTATACCAGAAAGTAAGGATGCTGCAGCCTAGTCCTGTCAAAATGGCTCAGAATCCAACTTCAAGGAAGTCCCACTAGCCAAAGATGGGACAATTTGAGCATTAAAAAAAAATGACTGAAAGACAGCAGATATGTTAAATTCATGAGTTTATAATTATTATTTCTTTTAAAGAGCAAGAGAGTTCATTAGTCTCCTTTGGGAAATACTAGGGGACCAATTCATTCTGAAAACTGGTAAATGAAAGAATCAAGGATTAGTCTGGTCTTTCCTATATGAAATGTACCTTGGGATAACCTAATAGTTGATGGGGTGCTTTTTAGAGAATTCCAGCTAATAAATGAAGAAGCAATGATAGAATAGCACATTTGCAATCTACATCAAAATAATGGATCTGGGCAATGATTACTAATGGGTTGATAAAAGTATTAGGAGAAAAACTAACTGGGAACTTGAAAATAAATGGATCAGGCTGACAGTCCGTGAACCACTGAGCAAATCTTAACATCACTAAAAGAGAGACAACCAGGCACTGTCTCCTGATGTGATGAAACAGAAAGCACACAATCCACCTCTGAAGAATTCTTGCCAAGTAAAATAAAACTAGAATCAAGCCTCTAGATCTAATTACAATTTTACAGGAAATACAAAGGACAGAACATGTTAAACACCACCACAGGAAGGCAATCAGCAAAATCCAGAATATGGGAATTTTGGCATGAGAAATTACTGTTTTCTTCCATGACAATAAAGACAACAAAACTGCAAGAAAATAAAAAACATAGAGAGAACCTATAGAATAATAGAGGTTTAAGAAACACAGCCACCAAATGCGATGTGTGAACCCAGTCTGGAACCTGAATCAAACAAATCAACTGTTTAAAAAGAAAAAGAAAAAGAGAGACATACAATTAAGGAAATTGTGGTTAACTTAAGAGGAAGAAAAAAAAAAGAATCCTAGACTCTTAGAAATATATACTGATCCGTTTACAGAGTTGGTGGAGGCTATAGCTGAAACAAGACTGACCATATATTGCTAATCACTGAAGCTGAAGCTGGGTGATAAGTACATGCGTGTTTATTATATGATTCTACTTTTGTGTATGTATAATTTTTTCCGTAATTTTTATTGTAAAGTAAAAAAGAAAAATTCTGGTTGCTTTTATATTAGGCAATCTAGATCTACATCTGTACTGGTTACAGAATTCAAACTTTTTTTGTCCCTCACAAAATATGCTGCTAGAACATGGGCCCCACTCATCTTTTACCTCCATTAAGGATGTCCATATAAACCTCAATGTTGACAAAATATTAGATGAGACCCAGTCAAGGTTGTGTCAGCAGAATTTTGAGAAGAAATGTGTACAACTGTTGGAACTCTAGAAGATATTATCATATATTTTTAAGATCCACTTTAATGATAGAATTTCTTCAAAAGAGGTAGAGTTGTTCCTATAAACTTTTAAGGCAGATATTAATACTTGAATCACCAGAAAGAAGAGAAAGTTAAGACACATTTTCAAGGTAACCTACCTGCAACTGCATGACCACATAGTTGAATCGATCATTCCTCCCACAGCCAATAAATCTACAAACATGGTCTTTCCCTGGATAAAAAAAAAAGGAAGACAGAAAAGAGTGGGAAAGATTATACTATGGTTTCTCGTCTGAAAAATTAGCAGTTTATTTTTCTGTATAGTATTTTATCATTGAATACTAAGGGCCTGTCTTGAAGACTTTAAGGTTAGGAAATTTATATTATTCAAAATTTCTACCAATCTCTCCTCAGGTTCTGTACTTTTCCTGTACAGTCAAATAAATGTTTGTCAAATGAATAAATGAATGAGGGATTAAAGGAATGGTAATTTATTTAGGACCACCAGACGTCTGTCAGTACACAGTTTGTTGTACTGTGGTGGCTTGCATGTTGCTGTGATGCTGGAAGCTATGCCACAGGTATTTCAAATACCACCAGGGTCACCTATCCATGGGGGACACGTTTCAGCAGAGCTTCCAGACTAAGACAGTCTAGGAAGAAGGACCTGGAGGTTCACTTCTGAAAAAATTGACCAGTGAAAACCTTATGAATAACAGCAAAACATACAGTGCCGGATAATGAGCCCCTCAGGTTGGAACGTGCTCTCAAAATATGACTGAGGAAGAACTGCCTCCTCAAAGTAGAGTCAACCTTAATGATGTGGGTGAAGTAAAGCTTTCAGGACCTTCATTTGCTGATGTAGCACGAATCAAAATGAGACAAACAGTTGTAAACATCCACTAATAATCAGAACATGGAATATATGAAGTATGCATCTAGGAAAATTGAAAGTTGTCCAAAATGAAATGGGACTCATAAAGATCTATATTCTAGGAATTAGTGAGCTGAGATTGACTAGCACTGGCCATTCTGAATAGGACAATGATATGGTCTACTATGCTGGGAATGACAAATTGAAGAGGAATGGCATTGCATTCACTGTCACTAAGAACATCTCACGATCTACCCTGAAGTATAACGCCATCAGTGATAGGATAATAACCATACGCCTACAAGGAAGATCCGTTAATACGACTATTATTCAAATTTATGCACTGTCATGGATTGAATTGTGTCCCCCCAAAATATCTGCCAACTTGGCTAGGTCATGATTCCCAGTATTGTATGACTGTCTACCATTTTGTAATCTGAGGTGATTTCCCTATGTGTTGTAAATCCTATCACTATGATGTAATAAGATGGATTAGCGGTAGTTGTATTGATGAAATCTACAAGATTAGATAGTGTCTTAAGCGAATCTCTTTTGAGATATAAAAGAGAGAAGTAAGCAGAGAGACAGGGGGACCTCATATCACCAAGAAAGCAGCACTGGGAGCAGAGGGTTCCTGTGCTGAGATGCTCCCAGACCAAGGGAAGACTGATGACAAGGACCTTCCTCCAGAGCCAACAGAAAAAGCCCTCCCCTGGAGCTGACACCCTGAATTTGGACTGGTAGCCTACTAGACTGTGAGGATAAATTTCTGTTTGTTAAAGTCATCCATTTGTGGTATTTCTGTTATAGCAGCACTAGATAACTAAGACATGCACCAACCACTAATGCCAAAGATGAGGAAACTGAAGATTTTTACCAACTTCTGTGGTGTGAAATTCATCAAACATGCAATCAAGATGCATTGATGATCACTGGCGATTGTAATGGGAAAGCTGGAAACAAAGAAGACAGACCAGTAGTTGGAAAATACGGCCTTGGTGATAGAAAAGTCATGGGAGATTGCATGATAGAATTTTGCAAGACCAATGATTTATTAAAAGTATCTTTTTTCAACAACATAAACAGAGACTATACACGGGGACCTCACCAGATGGAATAGAGGAATCAAACTGACTACATTTGTGGAAAGAGATGATGGAGAAACTTGATATCATCAGTCAGAACAAGGCTAGGGCAAACTGCAGAACAGACCATCAATGCTCATATTCAAGTTCAAGCTGAAGCTGGAGAAAATTAAAACAAGCCTACGAGATCCAAAGTACAACTTGAGTATATCCCACCTGAACTTCTGATACACTGAACACCAATGACTGAAGACCAGATGAGTTGTGGGATGACATCAAGGACATCCTACATGAAGAAAGCAAAAGGTCATTAAAAGGACAAAAAGACAGGAAAGAAAGAAAAGACCAAAATGGATGTCAGAAGAGACTCTGAAACTTGCTCTTGAACGTAGAGAGCTAAAGGGAATGGAAGAAATGATCACATAAAAGAGCTGAACAGAAGATTTCAAAGAGCAGCTGGAGAAGACAAAATATTATAATGAAATGTGCAAAGACCTGGAGTTAGAAAACCAAAAGAGAAGAACACGCTCAGCATTTCTCAAGCTAAAAGAACTGAAGAAAGAATTCAAGCTTTGAGTTGCAATACTGAAGGATTCTATAGACAAGATATTGAACGATGCAAGAAGCATCAAAAGAAGATGGAAGAAATACACAGAGTCACTGTACCAAAAATAATTGGTGGATGTTCAACCATTACAGGAAGTGGCGTATGTTCAAGAACTGATGGTACTGAAAGAAGAAGTCCAAGCTGTACTGAAGGCACTGGTGAAAAACAAGGCTCTAGGAACTGACAGAATACCAATTGAGATGTTTCAACAAATGGATGCAATGCTGGAAACGAGCACTTGTCTATGCAAAGAAATTTAGAAGACAGCTACCTAGCCAAGTGACTGGAAGAGATCCATATTTGTGCCCAATCCAAAGAAAGGTGATCCAACAGAATGCAGAAATTATCGAACAATATCACTAATATCACATACAAGTAAAATTTTGCTGAAGATCATTCAAAAGCGGTTGCAGCAGCACCTGGACAGGGAACTGCCAGAAGTTAAAGCCAGATTCAGGAGAGGATGTGGAATTCGGGATATAACCGCTGATGTTAGATGGATCTTGGCTGAAAGCTGAGAATACCAGAAAGATGTTTACCTGTGTATTACTGATTATGCAAAGGCATTTGACTGTGTGGATCATAACAAATTATAGATAACATTGCGAAGAAGAATGGGAATTACAGAATACTTAATTGTGCTCATGCAGAACCTGTACATAGACCAAGAGGCAGTCATTTGAACAGAACAAGAGGATACTGCATGGTTCAAAATCAGGAAAAGTATGCATCAGGGTTGTATCTTCTCATCATACTTATTTAATTTGTATGCTGAGTAAATAATCTGAGAAGCTGGACTATATGAAGAAGAATGAAGCACCAGGATTGGAGGAAGACTCATTAACAACCTGCGATATGCAGATGACACTACCTTGCTTGCTGAAAGTGAAGAGGACGTGAAGCACTTACTGATGAAGATCAGAGACTACAGCCTTCAGTATGGATTGCACCTCAACAAAAAGAAAACAAAAATCCTCACAACTGGACCAATAAGCAATATGATAAGTGGAGAAAAGATTGAAGTTGTCAAGGATTTCATTTTGCTTGGATCCACAATCAATGCTCATGGAAGCAGCATCAAGAAATGAAACAACACACTGCACTGGGCAAATCTGCTGCAAAAGACCTCTCTGAAGTGTTAAAAAAACAAAGATGTCACTTTGAGGACCAAGGTGCACCTGACCCAAGCCATGGTATTTTCAATTGCTTCGTACGCATGCGAAAGCTGGACAATGAAAAAGGAAGACTGAAGAAGAATTGATGCCTCTGAACTATGATGTTGGCAAAGAATACTGAATATACCATGGACTGCCAGAAGAATCAACAAATCTGTCTTGGAAAACATACATAGCCAAAATGCTCCACAGAAGCAAGGATGGGAAGATTCTGTCTCACGTACTTTGGATGTGTCATCAGGAGAGACCAGTTCCTGGAGAAGAACATCATACTTGGTAAAGTGGAGGGTCAGTGAAAGAGAGGAAGACCCACAATGAGATAGAATGACAGTGTCTGCAACAATGGGCTCAAGCATAGGATGGGGCAGGACCGGGCAGTGCCTTATTCTGCTATACATAGGGTCCCTATGAGCTAATAACAACAAAAATTTGTTTAGGAAGAAAAGGATTAAGAGGTCATTTCAGATCAACCTGCCCAGACACTATACATATGAAAGCAATGAAAGAGCAATAAATAAGAACTATGTTAGGAATATAAAATCTGAATTTTGGAAATGTTCTGCCATTCATCAGTATATGACTTGGGCAAGTCCCTTAATATTTCAGGACCTCATTGATTTGGATTGGGGGCCCTGGTGCACAGTAGTTAAGCATTTGGCTGCTAACCAAAAGTCTGGCAGTTCAAATCCACCAGCTGCTCCTTGGACACTCTATCGGGCAGTTCTACTCTGTCCTTTAGGGTTGCTGTGAGTCAGAATCAACTCAGTGGCAGTGGGTAGTGGGCATTCTACAATAGCATGCAGAAGTCCCACAAGAAGATAAAACCTGGTAAGTTCCAGCGGCAGAAGAAGGCTGGAAGACAGTGAATGACGTGAAGGAGACCAGAGTGAAATGGTGCTGGAAAAGCATGCAGGCACCAGATCCAGGAAGGGGCTGAACTCCTTGATAGGGCATTTGAACCACATGCATAGGCCAGTGTTTGCCAATCCTGGCTGCTCATCAGAATCATCTGGGAAACTTAAAGATTCCTTAACTCTATACTTAGAATCTGCAGAGAAGACACAAGATAGGAGCTTTCCAAACGTTCTCTAAATGATCCAAAGCACCTGGTCTATGGATAGGTCTTTGAAAATTATTGCTGGTAATGAGAAGCATCTAAACAATTTTAAGACAAGGAATAACTAACTTAAACGCTGCATTTTAGAACATTACTGTGGTGGCAATGAGGAAACAGACTACAGAGACATCAATTCTGTAAGCAGAAAGGCTACTCTGGGAATACTTAAAATACCTCTGGAGAGAGAATAATGGTTGGAACTAAAAGTATTATAGTAGAGATAGACCAAAAAAAAAAAAAAAAGGATAAATCTGAGAAGTACTAAGGACATAGTTTTTTTACTAGAAATTGATACAATTAGATGAAAAGCTGTACCAATATAAGAATACAGTAGGTTGTATAGATATTAAGGGATATTACAATGTTGAGTCTGAGGACAATCAGTGAATTTAGTAGACAAATGTAATTCCAGGTGTGGTGCTCAGATGAAAAGGCTGAGCTCCAGATATAGCCTGGGCAACAATTAGTTTATGGAAGACAAATGGAACCATAAACATAGATGGAAGATTGCCAAGTGAAAAAATAAAGAATGAGAAGAAAATACACCTGAAAACAGAATTCTGGGAAATGTAACACTTAAAACATGAGCGAAAGTATAAGAGTCCATCAAGGAAACAGAGAAATAGCCTAAGAGTTAAGAGGAAACTATGAGAAGGGGGTATCACAGAAACCGAGGAAGAAGAGCATTTCAAGAAAGTAGAAGTGGCCTATGACACGATATAGAAAGGCTGAGAAGTGCTCATTAATATAAACAATCAGGACATCCCCAGAGAGTGGAAGGGGCATAAGTTAGTCTATAATGGATTAAAGATTAAATGGAATAAGAGACAATGAATGCACACAATCTTTGAAGAAGCTTGCCTGTAAAAGGAAAAAAAAATGACAGACCAAGAGCTAGAGGGTCAAGATTTGATAGATGGGTGAGAAATACATTGCAACACACAACAAAAGTATATTCACTGACTGATTTCAAATATAAATACAATTCAGACTCATTTTAGTTAATAATTCCACACTCCTTTGCATCTAGGTTATTACATTGTTCTCTCATTCCCAAGGGTGAAGCTAGCAAGATTAGGTGCAATGGGAACAATAATTCACAATTTGTACAGTGCATTACAATCACTCTACATGTATTTTACATATATTTGCAAAATGTGCCATCCAGTAAATTGAAATAAGAAAGAAAGCATAAAATGCTGGTCAATTAGCTACTTACTCTTTTCCTCTGCTTCATAGAAACAATAAAAAAATTATTCAAGAAGTGTTTTCCTCTCATTATCCATTCTTCAAGACTCCCCCTTCCTATCATATAAACATTTAAATGTAGTACCTTTATTACAAAGACATTTCAACCATCTAAAAACAAAAGACCATACTAGATTTAATTCCTGTTGGAATGTTCCTTTTAAAATACCTTTATGATAAGTTATACCACAATACTATTAATCTCTTACTGATACTAAAACCACCTTTTAAAAAAAAAAAAAGAAAAAAGATAGAAATCAAGTAAACTGTAGAGTCTTTACCAGGTAATCAAAAAACGAAGTCAGTAGCAAATTTTCCAGGATTCACCAATACATATTCATTGCTTTAGGTAAGAGCTTAATGAGTTCTTGTATTTTACAGTATGGTGTACTACTGCTCTTATATTTTAAATATATGCAATCAATGAAACTACTTAATAAAGTTATTTCAATAAAAATATACAAATTTCTGGAAGCATGGGGAAATTACAATTTAATTGGAATAGTAACTTTACTATCACTTAGACAAAGCAATTATTAACATAACTTTTATAACAACTGGTACAAACCAAAGTATCACTCCATGAGTACAAGGACCTCATCTACCTTGTTCTGGTGACCAGTGCAGTTCCTGGCACAAAGGTTCAATCAACATTTGTGAATGAACAAATGAACAGAAATAATAATAGCTAATACAACACGCACAGTATGCACACATAATATGCAAGTATATTGTGCCAGCTGTGTTCAAGTCAATTCTAATTCATGTCAGAACAGAACTGTGCTCCACAGGATTTTCATTGGCTGATATATTGGAAGTAGATCACCAGGACTTTTTCCAAAGGCACCTCTGGGTGCTCAAACCTCCGATCTTTTGATTACCAGCCAAGTGCTTACCCACTTGCACCACCCAGGGACTCCATTAAGCCCTTTACATACATTTAATCCTTATCACTTAATAATGTACATATTATTATTTTTCCTGTCTTTCAGATGTGAAAATGAAGGCTTAGTGAGGTTAAGTACTTTGTCCAAGATCACAAAGCTGGAAAATGATGGAGCAGTTTGACTCCAGAGCCTTTGTTTTTAACCATTATGCCAGAAATAACTGAAACAGATTCTAAAGTCAAGTAACACCTTGTCAATAAGTATTAAAACTAAAAGGAAAATAAAGACTGTGACAAAACTTAGACAAGGATACCTACTGTGTGTTAAGTACTAAACTAGGCACTAGGAATACAAAATGTGGTACATAATACAATGGAATACTATGCAATGATAAAGAATAACGATGAGTCCATGAAACATAATATGAATGAATCTGGAGGACATTATGCTGAGTGAAATAAGTCAATCGCGGAAGGACAAAGATTGTATGACACCACTTTTATAAAAAGTCAAGAGTAAGTTTACACAAAGAAAGCAAAGTTCTTTGATGGTTACCAGGGATGGGAGGGGGAAAGAGGGAGAAATCATTCACTAGATAGTAGACACATGTTAATTCTGGTGACGGGAAAGGCAATACACAATACGGGGGAAGTCAGCACAACATGACCAAGGTAAACGAAGACACCGAGAGGTACACAAGAATAAAGGACAACTACGGTAAATGCTATAACATATACAACTCTGCAACAACAGTAATAACAACCAAAAATTTGTGAGTGGTTACATAGGTAGATATGCTATATAGGTAAGGGAAGGTGTATGGGAGTACATGTGCATGCATATACAGGTATAGTTGTAGGTATTTGCATATACAAATCTGTATGTGCTACATACATATTCACACTTGCAATACAGCACATGGGGGGCGCAGTTACAGAAACTTCTTAGACATGTCCAAACACCTCATGGGACCGAGTTACTGGGCTTGAAGGCTAAGGACCATAGTCTTGGGGGACATCTAGGTCCACTGGCATAACGTAGTTCATAAAGATAATGTTCTATATCCTAGTTTGGTGTCTTCTCATCTGGAGCAAGGGAGAGTGAAGGAAACCAAAGACTCAAAGAAGTAATTAGTCCATAGGACTAATGGCCCCCACAAATCACAGCCTCCTCCAGCCTGAGACCAGAAGAACTAGATGGTGCCTGGCTACCACTACGGACCACTCTGACCAGGGACACAATAGAAGGTCCCTGTTAAAATGGGATAAAAATATAGAACAAAACTCAAATTCATAAAAAAGAGCAGACTTAACTAGATTGATAAAGATTGCTGGAACCGCCAAGACTTGAATGGGAAACTAATTTGCTATGTAAATTTTCAACTTAAACACAATAAAATGTTCAGAAAAAAGATGAATTAAATAAGATACATGCCCTCAAGGAGTTCACAGCCCAGATACGTAAACAAGAAATTTAATACAGCATAATGAGCACAATAATATTATGGAAAAACTGCTATGAATAAATAGAAGAATTCAAAATTTGGGGTCATGAGATTTCATATTAGAGTTAAAATACTAGATTTTAAATTTATAAAATAAAAGCATTCTGAGAGAAGGATACCTACAAAAGCATGAAGGATCTAAGCATGTATTAAAGATGATTATAGAGTTCATAGCCTAGAGGGTTGGATAAGGGTTAAGGTGGGCTAAGGTGGAAAGCATAATGAAACAAGTAGGCAAAAGCCTTGTATACTAATAGGGACATCAGATTTGACTCATAATTAGACAATAGGGAGTCAAAGGTTTTCAAGCATGAGAGCTAGATGACCTGGCCTATGTTTTAGAAAAGTAATTCTGTTCACCATCAGATACTGATTAACTGAAGGTGAGAGAGATGAGAGGCAGGGGGATCAATCAGAAGGTTAATAAAATAGTCCAGATAAAAGATGAGGAAGCTCCAAAGCATGGGGAGTGAGAATTTAAAGAAGAACGACTTCAAATAAACTTCAAGAAACAGAATAGACAGATTATGGAGAATAGAAAGGGGGGAAAATGAAGAAAGGACCTTAGTTTAAGCTTAGTTGACAAGGTGGACTGCATTAATGTAAACGAAGACAACAGTTACGGTAGATGCAAGTGGATAATTTCAGTTTGGGAATTTTACACTGATTTATCTACAGCATTAGACATTTAGGTGTGAAGTTTAACAGAGAGGCCGACTATAGAAGGTAACAGATTTGATATTGTCAGTGGAGGTAAAAGTTGACTGCCCAGAGAAGACGTGTAGTTTTAGAGAATAAGGCCTATGCCAGAACTCTAGGGAACACCAACATGGCAGGCAAATAAAAAGGAACTAATGAAGGAGCCTTAGAAGGAAACTGAAAGCTGAAGGAATTTTACACCTTATGACTTCTGTATTTCCTGTGAAGAATGAAGTAAAACAATCTGTAAAAATGAGAGGATCAAGGAGGGTCATGCTTGAGGAGAATGTTAATAATTCAAAATAATTGTTGTGGAGAAAAGGAACAACAGAGAATCAGGCTGCCAAGTGTATATTGGGACCTAACAGACTGTCATTCAGATAACAGTCCTAAGTAAAATTGCAATACCAGAAAGATAGCAATTTTGATGGTATATTAAGCTATCAGGTCATATCTAGTTGATAAACAACAGTCCTACACTATATGCCACTAGGGCTGATCATGACTCTCCATTGACGAAAGCAGTGTTATTTGCCTTTGTGTATGATGAGACTAGAGAAGAGATTTAGAAATACTATAGGAGCAACTCTAAGTCCCTGGATAAACCATATTATAAACTTTTAGGAATTCCCAGCACAGAAGACACCTAAATAGTCTCAATGTCACCCTAGAGCAGGGCGATCCTGTACAGAAATGATGCCCAAACTCAGATCAACCCTCATTTTATCGCTATTAATTCCTATAGTCTCTTGTCACATACAATTGCACATAAAGGCACAAGAATATAATAGATACATAAACTTAATTTCAGCATCTTTAGATTATAACGTGTTTGCTTATTTGACCTCCCCGTCCCCCTCAGACTGTAAGCATTCCAGGTACAGGGATCAAGCATCTCTTCTACCCAACTCTGCAAAGGACACACAGCAAGTGTTCCATAAAAAGGTACTGAGTGAATGAAGAAAAAATGAGTAAGTTTTTCATTATAGCTTTATTGAGATATTAACATACCACACAATTCACCCACTTAAAATGTACAATTCAGTGGTTTTTAGTATATTCACAAAGTTGTAAATTATCAACACAATTTTGGAACAATTTCGTCAGCCCCAAAATAAACCTCATACTTCCTCAGCCCTATGAAACCACTAATTTACTTTCTATCTCTATAGGTTTGCACACTCTGGAAATTTCATACAAATGGAATTGTACAATATGTGATCTTTAGTATCTGGCTTCTTCACTTAGCATATGTTTTCAAGGTTTATGTTGTAGCATGTATCAGTATTTCATTTATTTTCATTGTTGAATAATATTCCATTGTATGGATACAGCACATTTTGTTTATCCATTTATCAGTTGATGGACATTCGGATTGTTTCCACTTTTTCCTTATTATGAATAATGCTGTTATGAACACTCACAAGTTTTTGAGTGAACACATGCTTTCAATTTTCTTGGGTATATACCTAGGCGTGGAATTGCTGGGCCATATGGTAACTCTGTGTGTGTGTGTGTGTGTTTTAACTGAGAGTTTATGGCTTAAGTTAGTTTCTCATACAAAAATTTATACACACATTGTTATATGACCCCAGTTGCTCTCCCTATACTGTGACAGCACACTCCTCCTTTCCACCCCTGATTTCCTGGGTCTTGAACCAGCTCCTGACCCTCTCTGCCTTCTCATCTCACCTCTGGATAGGAGCTGCCCATTTAGTCTCATGTATCTACTTGAGCTAAGAACCACACTCTTCACGAGTATCATTTTATGTTTTACAGTCCAGTCTAATCTTTGTCTGAAGAGTTGGCTTTGGGAATGGTTTTAGTTCTGGGTTAACAGAGAGTCCGGGGGCCATGTCTTCTGGGGTTCCTCCAGTCTCAGTCAGACCATTAAGTCTGGTCTTTTTTACTAGAATTTGAAGTTTTGCATCCCACTTTTCTCCTGCTCCATCAGGGACTCTCTGTTGTACTCCCTGTCAGGGCGGTCATTGGTGGTAGCTGGACATCATATGGTAACTCTCGAGAAGCCGTGGTGGCACAGTGGTTAAGCATTTCAGCTGCTAACCAAAACGTCAGCAGTTCAAATCCACCAGTTGCTACTTGGAGCCCTATGGGGCAGTTTTACTCTGTCCTGTAGGGTCACTATGAGTTGGAATCGTCTCAGTGGCAAAGGGTTTGGTTTGGTTTATGGTAACTCTACAGTTAACCTTTTCAAGAATCATCATACTCTTCAAAAAGCAGCTGCACCATTTTACATCCCCACCAGCAACGCATGAAGGTTCCAATTTCTCCATATCCTCCCAATGCTTATTATTATTTCTTTTATAGTAGCCATCCAAGTGGGTGTGAAACAGTACTCACTGTGGTTTTGATTTGTATTTCCCTGAAGAGTAATTATGTTGAGCATCTTTTCATGTGCTTATTGGCCATTTGTATAACTTCTTTGTAGAAATGTCTTCTCAGAGCCTTTGCCCATCTTTAAATTGGGTTATGTACATCTTAATTATTGAATTCTAAGAGTTCCTCATGTATATTCTTGATAAAGTCACTTATCAGATATATCATTTGCAAAATTTTTCTCCCATTGTGCGGGCTGTCTTTTCATTTTCTTGATGGTGTTCTCTGAAGCACAAAACTTTCTACTTTTCATGAAGTTCAGCTTATCTATTTGTTGTTGTTGTGGCTGTGTTTTAGGTATCGTATCTAAGAAACCACTGCCTAATTCAAAGTCACCATGACTTATGCCTGTGTTTTCTTCTAAGAGTTTTATAATTTTAGCTCTTACTTTAGGTTCTTTGAACTATTTTGAGTTAATTTTGTATACGGTGTAAGCCAGGGGTCCAACTTCATTCTTCTGCATGTGAATATCCTGTTGTCCCAGAGTCATTTGTTGAAAAGACTATTCTTTCCCGCCACTGAATTGTCTTAGTACCCTTGTCAAACATCAGCTGACTATACCCGTTGCCATTGCCCATTGCCACTAAGTCGATTCTGAGTCATAGCGACCCTATAGGATAGAGTAGAACTGCTCCATAGGGTTTCCAAGGAGTGGCTGGTGGGTTCAAACTGCCGACGTTTTGGTTAGCAGCCAAGTTCTTAACTCTGTGCCACCAGGGCTCCCAAATGACTACAGACATACAAATTTATTTCTGGACTCTCAATTCTATTCCATTGATCTATATTTCTATCTTATGACAGTACCACAGTAACTTAATTACTCTACCTCTGTAGGAAGTTTTGGAATTGGGAAGTGTTAGTCCTCCAAGTTTTTTCTTCTTTTTCAAGGATGTTTTGGCTATTCTGGGTCCCTTACAATTCCATATGAATTTCAGAATCAGCTTGTCGATGTTTGTAAATAAACCAGCTGGGTTTTGAAACAAATTGTTCTGAAACAAATCTTAAGCACAAAGCATTCAGTCTTTTACCATGCTAGCTGTGAGGTTTTCATAGATGTTCTTTATCAGGCTGTTGAGTGTTTCCCAGCTTGTTGAGTGTTTTAATCTGAAAAAGTGTTAAATGGTTTTTCTGTTTCTGTCGACATGATCACTTGGTGTTTGTCCTTAATTCTACTGATATGGTATATTACATTAATTGATTTTTGAGGTTGAACTAACCTGAAATTCCTGGGATAAACTCCACCTAGTCATGGTGTATAATCCTTTTCACATGTCACTGGATTTTGTTTGGTAGTACTTTATTGAAGATTTTTGCATTCATATTCATAAGAAATATTGGTCTGTAGTTTTCTTGTGACATCTTTGTGTGATTTGGTATCAGGGTACTATTGATTGGCCTCACAGAACGAGTTGGGAGATGTTTGCTCCTCATCTATTTTTGGAAGAGTTTGTGAAGAATCCGTACTAATTCTTCTTTAAAGGTTTGGTAGAATTCACCAGTAAAGCCATCTGAGCTTTCCTCTGTGGAGCAGTAATATTGTTGTTGTTGTCTCTGTTTGTTTTTTGTTTTGCTTTTATCACTAATTCAATCTCTCTACCTATTTAGGTCTATTCAGATTTTGTATTTCTTCTTGAGTTGGTTTTGGTAGTTTGTGTCTTTGTAGGAATTTGTCTGTTTCATCTCATCTATTTAACTTGTTGCCATAGTATTCCCTTATAATAATCCTTTTTATTTCTATAAGGTCAGTAGTAATATCTCCTCTTTCAATCCTAATTTTAATACTTCGAGTCTTGTCTTTTCTTGGTCAGTCTAGCTAAAGGTTTGACAATTCTGTTGATCTTTTCAAAGAACCAACTTTTGGTTTTGTGGATTTTCTCTGCTTTTCTATTTTCTATTTAATTAATTTCCATTCTAATCTTTGTTATTTCCTTCTTTATGTTTACTTTAGGTTTAGTTTGCTCTTCTTTAGCGTCCTAACGTGGAAGATTAGGTTACTGATTCGAGATCCTTCTTCCTTTTTAATATAGGCATTTATTACTATAACTTTCCCTCTAAGCACTGCTTTATCCCATAAATTTGGTATGTTGTGATGATTAAGGTTTAATTAAGCAATCTGTAGATAATCACTTTGGAATCTTAGAAAGCAGGGTGATTAATGCTATATCCCATGCAGGATAACCTATTATTTTTCTTTGAAGATGACACAAGAATGATGAAAAGAAATGCATTGGCTTAGAGTCAAATCTCAGTTTTGCCACTTAACAGTTATGGCATCTTGAGCAAACCTCAATTTCCTCAGCAGAGTTATTACGAGAATTACATGAGATAACATATTTACAAAGCATTTTCTTGATTAACTATCCAGTTTTCATCCCCTTACTAACAGCACCCAAATTTCCCTTGTGGGCCTCCTCCTCAACTGTGTATCTGCTGTCTCAGTGGGCTTGATACATTCCCAGGTCAAGAGTTGAGTGCTAATTGCGCTAAGCCAATCAGAGTGATCTAGAAATTTCTATTTTGTCACAGAGATCCGTTTGATGGTGGAAAGAAACCTAGATATTTGAGACCTAAGGTAATCAACGCATGGCATTTCTCTGGCAAGTGTAACTGGTTCAGAAAAGTTCTAATCAGAGTAAAACTCAAAACTTTTTAATGATAATTATGGGAAGAGATACTGCGTTAAAAGAGAAAGGATATAGCTTCCTTCTCATTGCTGTTGGCAACCATCTCTCAACCATGAAGTAAACCAGAGTGAGGATAAAGTCTACAACATGGAAGAGACAATCACAGAAAAAAAAAAGAGGTCAAAATATGCCTGAAGCCCATTCTACCTCTGGATCTTTTAGTTTAGTGTGGAGGAAAAGTACAGGGGCTCATGACTGCTGGAGTTAAATATCTGCTCTTCTGCTTGCTGGCTTGTTACTTAATCTCTACATATTACATGTGGAGTAACAATAACATTTACCTCAAAGGGTTACTGTGCACGTGAAATTAGTTAAGGTTATCTAATATTTAATATACTACCTGGCACATAGTGAGTGCTCAATATACACTTCCTATTATTATCATCAAAGCTTAGCAATTATGAGCAACAGTTTTGGAATGAGACAGATCTGAGCTAAAATCTTAGGTCCTCTATTTATCATTTTGTGATCTTGGGCAAATTATTTAATCTCTCAGGCTCAATTTCCACAGCTATAAAATAGAAAAAAGTGTTGAGGTAAGAATTAAATCAAGTAATATAAGGAAATATTTAAAACAATGCCTGGCATAGAGAGAATGTCAAATAGTGGTTGCTATCATCATCGTCCCATCACCAGTTTGTTGTATTTGGTGGTTTGCATGTTGCTATGATGCTAGAGGCTATGCCACCAGTATTTCAAATACAACTAGGGTCACCCATGGTGGACAGGTTTCAGTGAGGCTTCCAGACTAAGACAGAGTAGGAAGAAAGACCTGGCAATCTACTTCTGAAAATTAGACAAGGAAAACCTTATGAATCACAATAGAACACTGTCCAACTTGCTTGTTTTGGACACATCATCGGGAGGGAACAATTGTTAGAAGAGGACATCATGTTTGGTGAAGTAGAGGGCCAACGAGAGTGTGGGAGACCTTGGTGAAAGGGGCTGGCACAACAGCCACAATGATGGACTCAAACATGCTGGCAATTGTGAGGATGATGCAGGACTGGGCAATGTTTCATTCTGTTGTACAATAGGTCGTTACAACTCGGAGTCAACTCGACCGCAGCTAAAACCATCATCATCATCATTATATGATAGGTACAAACTGCTTTCCAGAGTAGTTGTACTGATTTATACTTCTACTAGCAGGACATGAGGGAGTTGCCATTTCTATATATCCTTACCAACCCTTGGTATTGTCAGAGTTTTTTATTTTTGTCAGTCTGATGGGTGTGAAATGGTGTCTTGCTATAATTTACATTTTGCTAATTACTAGTGAGATTACAAATTTTTTCACGTTTATTAATCATTTAGATTTCCTTTTTGTGAACTGTCAGTTCTTATCCTATGCTAATCCATTCTCTGTCCACTCCTGTGACTGACTACCTTGACCTAGGACATCACTATCTCACAGTTAGATCATCTGACTGGAGTCCTTTGCCTATATGTTCTCCAAACACTTTACGGCCCTCACTAGTTCCCTGCTGCTACAGGTGCCACTTAATTCTCGCCTGAAGACTCAAGCCCACCTCACTCTCTGGGATCAACCCTGATATTTGGCAGGAAGGATATTGCAGCTTCATCCAGCACAATACTCTGAACATTAGCATCCATTCACCTCTTGTCCCGACCTAATTCTTTTGTTTTAGCAACAGAGCTTCTTCTTAGTTTCCAAGGACTGAAGATGCTTTTGTTCCCTTCTCAATTCTCCCATGGGATGTTTTATACATTTCCTTTATAACTTATTCTGCAATGTCATTATTCATTCTATGTCAGTCTGACTTAATTGTGAATCCCTGAGGACAAAGATCATACTTTAATTGTATCCCTGAGCACAGAGGTTCAAGTTTACCAGGTGCCTACAAAGGAAAGAAGGACATAAGGCAGGAAGGAAAGTAAGGGTTGGTAAATTCAATCTTCAAGGGCTAAGGCCATTCTCTCCTCTTCTCCACTTCCACTGTTCCCCCATACAGTGCTTGGAGTCCACCCTAAAATGACAGGTGCCAACTTGCTTTGACTTGTACTTCACCTGTCTCTTATAAACATCCAATTGGACTTCCCTGATGCTAACTGCTCTAATAGGCTACAACCTGTTTTCTATTGACCAGGCTCTCCTGGCATATGCCTCTCTCAGACTCCATTCATTCTGTAAATCTCACTACACTTCACTAGACCAGGCCAAACACGTCCCATTATAATAACATCACCCACACATTAGTCACAGGATAATCTCCCTAAAATACTATTTTCATCATGTCATTTGCCTATTCAAAAAAACCATAGACTAAGAGGCAGGGCCAAGACGGCAGAGTACTCAGACGCTTCCTCTAGCCCCTCTTACAACAAAGACTTGAAAAAACAGGTGAATCGATTATACATGACAAATCTAGGAGCCCTGAACATCAAAGGCAAAGTTGAGGAACTCAACTGAGTGACAGCGGGAGGGAGAGACAGTTTGGAAGCAGCAAGGAGTTGCCAGACCTGAACCGGTGGGAGCCGGCACCCTTCAGGCCGCATCGGCTGGTGTGCGTGGTGAGGCAAGCAGTGGCGCTCGGGAGGCGTTTTCCACATCGGGAGAAGCCGAGCGGCAGAGAGTCCACTCAGGCCTCCAGAACCAGGGAAAAGCGACGCTCAACTGGCAAAAGACAGCACATGCGTCTGACCTACTGCATGGATCGAAAAACAGCACACGTGTCTGACCTACTGCGTGGATCAAAAAACAGCACATGCGTCTGACCTACTGCGTGGATCGAAAAACAGCACATGCGTCTGACCTACTGCGTGGATCGAAAAACAGCACATGCGTCTGACCTACTGCGTGGATCGAAAAACACCCCCTTTGGTGAGTGGCGTCTGGTGTCTTAAAAGCTTGCAAGCGGCCATCTAAGATGCATCAACTGGTCCCAACTCACCTGGAGTAAAGGAGGATGAAGAACACCAAAGGCAAGGAAAGTATTAGCCCAAGAGACAGAAAAGGCCACATAAACTAGAGACTTCATTAGACTGAGACCAAAAGAACTAGATGGTGCCTGGCTACCACCAATGACCGCCCTGACAGGGAACACAACAGAGAGTCCCTGACAGAGCAGGAGAAAGGTGGGGTACAGAACTCCAATTCTAGTAAAAAGACCAGACTTAATGGTGTGGCTGACACTGGAGGGACCCTGGAAAGCATGGCCCCCGGAGTCTCTATCAACCCAGAACTAAAACAATTTCCGAGGCCAACTCTTCAGACAAAGATTGGACTGGACTGTGGGACATAAGATGATACTTGTGAAGAGTGTGCTTCTTAGCTCAAGTAGATACATGAGACTAAACGGGCAGCTTCTGTCCAGACGTGAGGTGAGAAGGCAGAGAGGGTTAAGAGCTGGTTGAATGGACATGGGAAATAAGGGGTGGAAAGGAGGACTGTGCCGTCACAGTAAAGGGAAAGCAACCAGGGTCACATAACAATGTGTGTATAAATTTTTGTATGAGAAACTAACTTAGATTGTAAACTTTCACTTAAAACACAATAAAAAAAATAACAAAAAAAGGAACTATAGACTATAATGCACGAAGAAACAAGACTAAAATGGTAATCCTGGAATTCAAGATTCATCTTGCATTACGTATCAAACCTCATCTCCTTCAGTTCCTCAATGTGAATTATACACTCCAACCAGGTGTGTCCCTCTTTTTTCACCCTCTCAAATGCTATGCACAGTCCTGTTTTTCTTTTCTGCTTACATTATTTTCCTTACTTAAAATACCCCTTCGATGTCATCCCCTTAAATCAAATATCCCTCTTAAAATCTAAATATCTCTGTAGGCAGTAATGTTGTTGTTGTTGTTGTTAGGTACCATCGAGTCAGTTCTGACTCACGGCGACCCTACAGGACAGAACAGAACTGCCCCATAGGGCTTCCAAGGAGCAGCTGGTGGATTCGAACTGCCAACCTTTTGGTTAGCAGCCAAGCTCTTAACCACTGTGCCACCAGGGCTCCATAGGCAGTAATAGCAACCATTTAATACTCAGGACAAATCAGATTTTCAGGTATTACCACTCTAGTCACTAGCAAGGTCCTAGTAGGTAGGGGTGAGGGAACAAGACAATTAAAATAAGAGTTCCCTGTGGAAAATTAAAAGCAATAGAATGGTGCACATACGGAACTGGGGAAAGAAGAGTAGTCAGCAAGGTAGCACTAAACACTGTGAGTCATAAGTTATTGATCACAAGAAAATACAAACAGGATGGAAAGATATCAACAAACCAATTTTAACTTTTCTGCTTATGTTTATCTTATGTTAAAGGAATCCTCTAAAAGACAAAAAGAATCCTGAACATATAAACAAGGTCTTCAGTAACCACTCAAAATGCCACCATTAATGTTTGTTCTGAATTTTCTAGCTTTTGTGCACTCTAACCCAACAGGGAATCCTTGCGGTCTGCCACCAACCTCTTTGTCAAAAGACAAATGATCTCCACTCAAAAAAGACAATAAGAAGTGGCCTTAATTCAGATAGACAGACAGACATATATAGATAATATAGGTATTATACGTGTCATGGATTGAATTGCATGCCCCAAAAATATATGTCAACTCGGCTAGGTCATGATTCCTAGTATTGTACGATTGTCTACCATATTGTCATCGGACATGATTTCCCTATGTGTTGTAAATCCTATCACTATGATGTAATAAGATGGATTAGCAGCAGTTATACTGATGAAATCTACAAGATTAGACAGTGTCTTAAGCTGATCTCTTTTGAGATATAAAAGAGAGAAGCGAGCAGAGAAACAGGGGGACCTCATACCACCAAGAAAGCAGTGCCAGGAGTAGAGCACGTCCTTTGGACCTGAGGTTCCTGTGCTGAGATGCTCCCAGACCAAGGGAAGACTGATGCCAGGGACCTTCCTCCAGAACCGACAGAGAGAGAAAGCCTTCCTCTGGAGCTTCTGCCCTGAATTCAGACTTCCAGCCTACTAGACTGTGAGAAAATAAATTTCTTTGTTAAAGCCATCCACTTGTGGTATTTCTGTTAGAGCAGCACTAGATGACTAAGACAACATGCAAGATAGCACTTTGCCCAGTTAGACATAGATTTTAGCTGTAATATAAAAAGGAATTTCAGTCACCTAAGGCAAGTAAAAACCCACTGCCATCGAGTCGATTCTGACTCATAGCGACCCTATATGACAGAGTAAAACTACCCCATAAGGTTTGTTGGAAACCGTGGTGGTGTGGTGGTTAAGACCTATGGCTGCTAACCAAAAGGCTGGCAGTTTGAATCCACCAGGCACTCCTTGGAAACCCTATAGGGCAGTTCTACTCTGTCCTATAGGGTCGCTATGAGTCGGAATTGACTCGATGGCAACAAGTTTAAGGGAAGTAATGATAAACCCTTCTCTAACTGCCCAAAGTCTTTTTTTTAAAGGAACAGATCTGCTGTGCTCCAAACTAAATGTGTATAACTTTATGAATCTCCTTGCTCTTATAGTTTCAGATGGTCAGCTATTATTCTTGCTTTCCATTCTAAAGCCTAAAACTAAGGCAGGTCGTGGTAGTCTACATCACAGTATTAAACATTAATAACAATATCAGGGGCAGAGCCAAGATGGCGGGCCAGTCAGATGCACTAAGCCAACCCACTGTCAAAAAAGAGCCAAAAAACCAAGTAAAACAGATACAGACGTCAATCCTGGAACCATAAAAGTTAAATGAAGGGATAAACTGTTAAATCGGAAGCCAGTTAGAAGAAGAAACTAATAAAAAACAGCGAAGAAGTAGAGATGTGGAGTGGAGGTTTTCGACTAAATTGCATGACTCAGTGTGGCCATCTTGGAATAAAGCCGACAACCCCGCACGCAGAAAGGCACTTTCATGGAATTCCCAAAAGGAGACAGAGGTACGGCACAGACACACCTGGGGCTAAGTAAGACCACATTTGCTGGCTGCAACTCAAAGAGGAGCCCAGACTCTCTCAACCGGTAACCACAGGAGCACACTCCTACAATCCCCATCCCTCCGGTGAACAGCGGCAAGAAATGCCCCATCCTGGCAGCCCCAACTGGTGGGAACCACAATACTAACTCACCCTATTGTCCTTCTCCATCTAGCCCCCTCTGCCCCTGCCTTCACCCCTCCTCCTGCCTCTCTCCTCAGCCCAGCCAGCTGGATACCCAGGCCCTTCCCAGCTGGCTATGCCCTCACATAACTGCATCACTCCACCCCGAGGGGCACTGGTCAGCACCCCCAGACCTCTTCCAGCTGGCTCAGCCCCCGCCTTGACAGACCCTGCAGCCCCAAGGGCAACCAGCCGCTTCTGGCCAGCTCGGTCTTCCTACACCCCACGGTCCTGAGGGCAACCATCCCGGACTACCAGGTCCTTCCCAGCCGGCTTGGCCACCACCTTGTCACGCCCTGCGGTTGTGAAGGCAACTAGCCTGGACCCCCAGATACCTCCTGGCTGGCTTGGCCCCCATCTTCCCATGCCTCACAGGCCCGAGGGCAACTGGCCCAGATCCCCAGATCCATCCCAGCCAGCTCTGGCCTGCCTCGTCAGGCCCTGTGGCCCCAAGGAGAACTGGCTTGGACCCCTGGATCCTTCCCCACCAGCTTGTGCCTTGCCTCGTCGCATCCCATGGCTCCGATGGGAACCAGCCCGGACCCCCAGGCCTCTCCCTGCTGGCTTGGGCCCTGTCTCACTGCACCCCACAACCTCAAGGGGAACCAGCCCAGACCCCCAGACCCCTCCCCACCAGCTTGGGCCCTGCATTGCCATGCTCTGCAACCCTGAGGGGAACCGTCTCACCCTGCCATGGGCCCCACTCCAGCCCTCGGTCCTGGACTGGTTCACGTTGCAAACAACCCACCTCCGCCCCTTCCTTCCCTGCTGGACTGCCCTGCTGCACCATAGTTGAGTGACTGGCCTGTTACACCCAGACAAAGTGGTGAGAACTACTGTGCCCACAAACGAGAAAACAACAAAGCATGCTCAGCCTGCCCACCCAGACATAATGAAACAAAACAAAAAACCAGGATGAATCCAACAAACCTAATAAATCAATAAACAAAGGAGACAATACCTGAATGTCTCTGAGACAGCAGGCAATATCAAAACATATAAAAAAAAAAGACAAGCTGTCTGCAGTAAGTCACCAAAATGAAGCACCAGATGACCTTCTAGAAGTAGAAAAGGCACTGTAACTACCTGAAAGGGAATTCAAAAGTCTAATATTCAATGCTCTCCAAGAGATTGGGAAAGAGATCAAGGAAAACACAGACAAAATCACGGAGAAAACAGACAAAACCAACTAAAACAGGCAAAATCAAGCAGAACACAGACAAACAGAAAAATTCAGAAAAATAATACAAGAACAAAATGTTAAAATAAACAATTAAAAATCATACAAAAACAGCAGTTAGAAATCCAAAAGACAAATAACAAAATTTCAGAAACAAAGAATACAATGGAAAATTTTAGGAGCAAATTTGAAACAATGGAAGACAGAATCAGTGAAGTTGAAGACAAATCCATGGATGCCATTTTGTTTTAGGAAAAATCAGACAAAAGTATGAAGAAAACATAAGAACTATGTGGGATACAATCAAGAGCAAAAATATGTGCATGACCAGAGTTCTAGAACAAGGGGAGAAAATGGAAAACACAGAGAGGATCATTGAAGACTTGCTGATGGAAAACTTCCCAATATCATGAAAGATGAAAAGCTGACCATACAAGAAGCTTAACGAACCCTATATACAACAGACACCAAAAGAAAGTCACCACGACATATCATAATCACGCTCACCAAAACCAAAGACAAAGAAAGAATCCTGATAGCAGCTTGAGAAAAACAAAAAGTCATACACAAAGTGGAAACAATAAGACTAAACTCTGATTACTCAGCAGAAACCACGCAGGCGAGAAGGAAATGGGATAACATATACAACACTGAAAGAAAAAAAATGCCAACTGTCATGGTTTGAATTATGTCCCCCAAAAAATGTGTGTATCAATTTGGCTAGGCCATGATTCCTGGTACTGTGTCATTTTCCTGTATGTTGTAAACCTGCCTCTGTGATGTTAATGAGGGAGGATGGGTGGCAGTTGTGTTAGTAAGGCAGGACCTGATCTACAAGACTGGATTGTGTCCTGAGGCAATCTCTTGAGATATAAAAGACAGAAGTGAGCAGTGAGACAGGGGGACCTCATACCATCAAGAAAGCAGTGCCGGGAGCAGAGCGCGTCCTTTGGACCGGGGTCCCTGGGCAGAGATGCTCCTAGTCCGGGGGAACACAGAAAACAAGAAGGCCAAAAGAGAGAAAAAGCCTTCTCCTGGAGCTGACATCCTGAATTTGGACTTTTAGCCTACTTTGATTGTGAGGAAATAAACTTCTCTTCGTTAAAACCGTCCACTTGCGGTGTTTCTGTTATGGCAGCACTAGATGACTAAGACACCAACCAAGAATAATATGTCCTAGAAAACACTCCCTCAAACATGACGGTGAAATTAGGACATTTATAGGTAAACAGAAATTAAGGGAATTTGTAAAAACCAAAACAAACTTGCAATAATTATTAAAGTGAGTCCTTCGGGTAGAGAACCAACAACATCAGACAACAACCTGAATCTAGGACATAGGCCAGTATTAGCCAGATACCAGTCTAGGTAGTGAACTCTCAAGGATAAAACAAAACTACAAGACTTAAAACAGAGAATTACAGATGTCAATCTGTAAGTGACGACAAAGTCTGAGAAATAAAAGACGAAGTACACAGTTTAAGTGTAGAACTTTCACAGGGAGAGGAAGTCAAGGTGATATCAAGTCATAAAAGATTGGTTCAAACTTAGGAAGATAAGGGGAAATTTCAAGGTAATCACTAAGAAAGTTAACAAACCTACTTGTCTTAGTTATTTAGTGCTGCTGTAATAGAAATACCACAAGTGGATGGCTTTAACAAAGAGACTTTTATTCTCTCACAGTCTAGAAGGCTAGAAGTTCAAATTCAGGGTGCCAGCACCCGGGGAAGGCTTTCTCTCTCTGTCGGCTCTGGGGGAAGGTTCTTGCCATCAATCTTCCCCTGGTCAAGTAGCTTCTCAGTGCAGGGACTCCCGGTCCAAAGGATGTACTATGCTGCCAGTGCTTCTTTCTTGGTGGTATGAGGTCCCCCTCTCTCTCTACTCATTGCTCTCTTTTATATCTCAAAAGAGACTGGCTTAAGACACAATCCAATCTTGTAGATTGAGTCCCGCCTCGTTAACATAACTGCTGCTAATCCTACCGTATTAACATCATAGAGACAGGATTTACAACACATAGGAAAATCCCATCAGATGACAAAATAGTAGACAATCACACAATACTGGCCTAGACAAGCTGACACATGTTTTTGGGGGACATGATTTAATCTATGACATTCCACCCTTTGGCCCCCAAAATTCACATCATATCATATCACCCCATCATATCATAGCAATATCATATCATATCATATCACCCCATCATATCACAGCAAAAGTCTTAAACCAACTCCAGGTCCAAAATCCAAAAATTTCTCCTCATCTGCAAAATCTAGAATACAAGTTATCTGCTTCCAAAGTACAGTGTGGAACAGACACAAGCTAGACATTTTCACAAGAAATTGGAGGGAAAGACGGGATAACAGGCACCAAGTAAGTCAGTGAACACATTACATCAGCTCTCAAGGTTTGAAAATAATCCTCTGTTCTCTAAGACCATTTACACAATGGCCCTGCCCTCCAGACTCTGGATGTTGGCCACACTCTCCGGATTCTGAGTGGAGGCCCCTTGGTCCTGAGCTTCAGCTCTGCCTTCCAGGCCCACTGGAATGGCAACTGCTCCCTCAGTTTCAGGCGCACCATTCTCCTAATCCATCTGAGTGGCGATCCTACCCCCTTGGCCCCGGCAGGCCCTGTTCTTCTGCCCCTTGGGCATGGCAACCTCATCCCCCTAGCATACCTTAATGACAGTCCCATACTCTGGAACCAAACTGGCGAAGATCCAACTCTTTGAAACCTAGGAGGCTGTGGACCTACCCTTTGAGATCCAGGAGACTGTGGCCATGCCTTTTGAAACCAAGAAGGCCCTGCTTCCCATGCTCTTGCCAACAGTTCTGCTGATCTCTGAGCTATTCCAGGGATGGTCCTTTTCTTTTCTTGGAGGACAATACGTGTAACTCCTTTGGCCTGTTTCCTGCCTGTAGAATTCCAAGAGGCAGACAGAGTTCTTTTCTCTCATTCTTTTTCTGTCCCCTTCAGTCTAAGCTGATGGGTTTTCTGCTGTGGCAGCTCGCTGGATTCATCAGCCAGAGGCTTAATCTCTTTAACAAAAGATTGTGTAGCCACGTCCTTGGCGAACATTTTAGGACATGTGTCCTTAGTTTGTATACAGAATTTTCCAAATCTTTAAGCTGTTTTCATTTTGCACAGCTCATTTTCAAGCCCATGTCTTTCCTCTCACATTTTACGATAAGCGGCAAGGAGAAACCATGCAGCCTGTTTGAGGTCTTGTTTAGAAATCTCATCAGCCAGATATCCAAGTTCATCACTTACAAGTTCTACCTTCCACCAAACATTTGAACATAATTCAGACAAGCTATTTGCTACTGCATAGAAAGCACCACCCTTCCTCCATTGTCCAATCACATGTTCATCATTCCTTTTAAAACCTCACAGAAGCACATTTAATGTCCACATTTCTAGCAACAGTCTCTTGCTGGCGCCATATGTATTCTCTAAGAAGAGAGAGAGTTTCTCTATAGCTCTCCTCACTTCCTTCTGAGCCCTCACCTGAGTTGCCTTTGAAGTCCACAATTCTACCAACAGTCTCTCCAAGGCAATCTAGGCTTTTACTATTAGGCCCTTAAAACTCTTCCAGCCTCTGGAAAATGATATGGCGTTTCCTCAGAAAACTAGAAATAGACATACCATTCGATCCAGCAATCCCACTCCTAGGAATATATCCTAGAGAAATAAGAGTC
>NW_004444012.1:11142240-11151412 GCF_000243295.1 Trichechus manatus latirostris
AATTTAGAGGGTTAAAATGTTGTGGGGTTGTTAACCAATGTCATAAAACAGCATGTGTGTTACTGTTACCTGAGAAACTATCTGTTCTGTAAGCCTTCACCTGAAGTACAATAAAATATTATAAAAAAAAACAAAAAAAAAACAAAACTCTTCCAGCCTCTACCCATTACCCAATTCCAAAACTACTTCTACATTTTAGGTATCTGTTAAAGCAAAACATCCACTTCTCAGTACCATCTAGTGCTATAACAGAAATACCCCAAGTGGATAGCTTTAACAAACAGAAATTTATTTTCTTACAGTTTAGGAGGCTAGAAATCTGAATTCAGGGCACCAGCTCTAGGGGAAGGCTTTCTCTCTCTGTCGGCTCTGGCGAAGGTCCTTGTTTCTTCAGCTTCTGTTTCCTGGTTCCTTGGAGATCTCCCTGTGGCTTGGTATCAATCTTCCCCCATCTCTGCTTGCTTAATCTGTTCATTTTATATCTTGTAAGAGATTGACTCAAGACACACCCTACACTAATCCTGCCTCATTAATATAACAAAAACAACTCATTCCTAAATGGGATTATAGCCACAGGCACAGAGGTTATGATTTACAACACATATTTTTGAGGGACACAGTTCAATCCATAACACCCATCTATCCCTCATTTTTGCCCACTCCTACAAAAAAAAAAACCCTAATAAAAATTCATCAAATAGCTACATCATGGGAGATAGAAAACCTAAGACATGGGTCTTGTTATCAAAGAATTCATAATCTTGTTGAAATAAATGAACTTATTACAAGACTAATGAAGATAGTATAAAATCAAATGACAGCTTATAAAAACAAAGAATAAGCATTACAAATATTCCAAAAACAGAGAAATCAATACATTAGCTGGAAAAGTGGAAACACAGGGCTTGACTGAGTAAACCGCTAAGACAATGATGCAAAAAGAATAAAGAAGTGTCCTCTAAACCAAGTCCCTAGCAAAAACAATTCAGCCTAGGAGTTTAGGGAACAAAGGCTCCCATTGGCTTTCATAAGGATGTCCACTTAACAATTCCCTACATTCTAAGTGGTTCACCAGGAGCCAAACACAGAAGGGAATTTTCAAATTCTTCACTCAAGGTAACCATCAAGGGAAATCCATCATTTAAACAGGAGTAGGACTGCTGGGTCATATGTCAATGTTTAACATATGGTAACCATATGTTTAACAGTTTTCCAGAGTGGCTGTAACACTGCATATTCACCAGCAATGCTTGAGGTTTCCAGTTGCTCCATGTCTTTGCCAACACTTGGTATGTCAACAGTTTTTATTTAAGCTATTTCAAGTTAAGTGCTTGACTACTAGCCAAAAGGTTAGCAGTTTGAATCTGCCTAGAGGTGCCTCAGAAGACAGGCCTGGCAATCTGCTTCCAAAAGGTCAGTTTTGAAAACTGTATGTTGAAGTTCTACTCTGCACACGTGGGGTCATCATGAGTCAGAACTGACTTGATAGCAACTAACAACAACAATAGGAGTGCAGCAGCATTTCACCACGGTTTTAATTTGTACTCCCCTAATGAAGGTAACTAATAACAACAATAATGACAAGTTCAGATTTTTCTGGTTCTCTTTTTAATTTTTTATTGTTGTGCTTTAAGTGAAAGTTTACAATTCAAGTTAGTCTCTCATACAAAAATTCATACATAAATTGTGACAGCACACTCCTCCTTTTTACCTTGGATTTCCCATGTCCACTCAACCAGCTCCTGACCCTCTCTGACTTCTCATCTCATCTCTGGACAGGAGCTGCCCATTTACTCTCACGTATTTACTTAAGCTAAGAAGCACACTCTTCACGAGTATCATTTTATGTCCCATAGTCCAGTCTAACCTTTGTCTGAAGAGTTGGCCTTAGGAATGGTTTTAATTTTGGGCTAACAGAGAGTCTGGGGGCCATGTCTTCCAGGGTCGCTCCAGTCTCAGTCAAACCATTAAGTCTGGCTGGTTTACTACAATTTGAGTTCTGCAACCCACTTTTCTCCTGCTCTGTCAGGGACTCTGTTGTGTTCCCTGTCAGGGCGGTCAGTGGTGGTAGCTGGACACCATCTAGTTCTTCTGGTCTCAGGCTGATGAAGTCTCTGGTTTATGTGGCCCTTCCTGTCTCTTGGGCTAATACTTTCCTTTTGTCTTTGGTGTTCTTCACTCTCCTTTGGCTTGGGACAAATTGATGCATCTTAGAAGGCCACTCGCTAGCTTTTAAGACCCCAGACGCCACTCATCTGGTTCTTTTTATGCTGAGTAATTTTGGATTGTATTCTGGACATTTGGAATACCATGCTATGAGACTTCAGGTCTTATTTAAGTCCCATTGAGAATGCTGGTATTTTGTTTTAGCTAGCAATTGACCTAGTTGGGTTCACGCCTCAAGTTCTGACCAGCCTTTTGTGGGTTGTTTCCAATGTCAGTTCAGTTTTCAAAGTCTTTGCAGTCATACTGAATCTGTTCCATATGTGCCCTGTTCCATGTCCAGTCTCAACATCTATGTATGATGTTTAGGATCAGACTCATGCATGCACAGCTTGGAAGTCAGCTTAGGAGTCCATAAACAACTTTAAGTGATCATTTTCCCAGGTTCCTCCTTGTCCCACAATATTGTGGTTCCCTGGGGAGCTCCTTTTCCACTTTTCCAAAAAGATAGCTGGGCTTTAGTAATCTCACTCTGCTATACTTCCCATAACTGCCAAGCAACAGGCTGGAGGGAGAAGAAAAGCAATGGGGAGTTGCCTCACTCTCTTGAGACCGTGACTCCTCCAATAGATGAAGAAAATTCTTCTCCCTCTGAGTTTTAGGCTCCTGTCAGTCCCCACTGCTGCCACTGCTACCACTGCCAAGGACTGCTAAGGTACAAGAGAATGAAGAAAAGAAAAAAGAAGAAAAAGAACGATGTGGGGGAAATAAACAACAAAAGACGTGGGATTTTCACACTCTCTAGTGAGTATTAGGAGACCCCTTTCCCACTTGACTCAGAACTAAAAGGGCTTCTCCTGGAGCTCTTTCTGCCTGTGTTAATGTTCACTTTCAAGTTTCAGGATACACTGAATTCAGGTCAGGGCATACTGAAAGAAAAAAAAAAAAAGGAAAATTCACTGCCAGGTCAGTGGTACTTTGAATTCTGGTGGTCTTCCACAATCTTCCTTCTACTATTTACTTTTCAGAGTTCTCAAACCGCACTCCAAACATTCTGTCCAGATTTTATAGCTGCATTCAGTAGAAGAGATGGGGTAAACTGTGCTTACTCAATCTTCTCTGGAATCAGAACCTGTACTACTGTTTTTCATAACAAATTCTGTGGAACTGGTTGATTATCTTTATAATTTTGTTTTTAAGAAATTAAAAATAAACAAATTCTGTAATAATTTTATTGACAAAAAGGGGAAAAGCTGCCTTAGGATCACACTTTTTAATGCATATATACTTTTGGACGTTGTATGTCTATAATAAAAGTGAAGTTTTTCATTTTAACTTGCTTTATTTCCTCGAATCTTGTTTTACCTGTGGATTTATATAAATATTAGGCCCTGGTGGCGCAGTGGTTAAGAGCTACGGCTGCTAACCAAAAGGTCGGCAGTTGGAATCCACCAGCCACTCCTTGGAAACTTTATGAGGCAGTTCTACTCTGTCCTATAGGGTCCCAATGAGTCAGAATCGACTCGATTGCAATGGGTTTGATTTGGGCTTTATTGGAGCTTAAGTAAATATAACTGATTAAAGCACTGGTTGGGTGATTAAACTCAATCTCCAGCCCCTCTCCAGATTTCTCTCTCTCTCTCACACACACACACCACATACATATATATGTAATCATATGATAATATGATTATATATGTGTGTGCACATATATGTATATATTGGTAGATATATACATATATAGAGATATATGATTATAATATGCATAGAACATCTCTGGAAAAAACACAAGAAATCAGTAACTGGTTAACTTTGGAGAGAAAGGGTGAAGGGCTGTGAAAAGAAACTTACTTTTCACTTTATTTTTTTAAATGATTTATTTTTATTTTTAAATTTTTACCATGAACATTTACAACCTTAAAAATATTTGTAAAAAAATGGAGGGAGGTCTTATATACATGAATTATATCTTGAAACAAGATAAAGTATGGATGACCCTGGAATTCAGTAGCACTGTTCCTAGCATACAACAGTATTCAAGCACTGCTATACATCTCCTCACAAATAAGAAATTACCAACGATTTGTACAGTAAGTTCGTGGCACACAACAACTTTTTTAGTTACATTACACTATGCTACAATGCACTAATTTACCATGTGTTTTAAAGTATATAGAAAGAGGAGATAAAGAGTAAGAGTGGCTGTTGAAGATATTAATAATTTCCATCATATTTCATTTCTACTATAAAGTTTATTTTTTTTTTTTTTTTAATTTCTTAAGCACCAGAAGAAATAAAGGGAAAAAGTAAAAGATTTCCCTCCCTCCCTGGCCCCTCTACTTCCAATTCTCATTCTCAACAGCTTGTTCAGTTATATATCATTCCACACTTTCCTCATGCACATACAAGTATATATAAATGCATGTGTGTATGTATGTACACACACACATATATATTATGAAATAGATCTCTGCTTCTTTAAAAAAAAAAAAACCTAGACCTATTCTATTTCCTCTATGTTGTTTTTCTAAACGCACAGTAATGAATAGACAAATCCCCAAGCCTGCAGATAATGCTAAGTCTTCCAAGTAGGGAAATGTTAAAATAAACATATTGAACAGATAAAGTTCTCAAAGGTCTCCTAACACTCTTTGACAGAACAAATGAACACTAAAGTGGGCAGGCAAAAGTTACTCTAGTGGGAAAAAATGCACAGGTGAAAACAAAAAAAAGGAAGACGATAAGTTTATAAAAGGTTAAAGGATAAAATGATGGATAAAGGAATATCCCTAACCTTTTAGGTCTCAGAGTGCAATTACTATGCTCTGCCACAAAAAGCTCCTTTTGAAGTAACTTGCATAGGCAGTCTTCTATACTGGATAGACAATGGTCTAATCCAGAAATTCAGTATTTCTTATACTCTTATGACTGGGGAAAGGGAGTGTCATACTTTGCAGAAGCAGCTGAAGACTTCAAGCAGGGAAGGCAGAAGAGGTGCAGTTGCTCTCTTATAACAGTAACCTTTCTTCCCAACTCTCAACTTGTGCTCTGCAGCCTACAAGGCAAAAATAAAATCCAGGACCAATATTTGAGGGTAAAAAATTCCCCAAAAATAAAAGGCAAATCACTTCCTCTTTATGGGCTATCATGAAAAATGTAGCTTTTGCCTGAATTTATATGAGGCAAGACAAATTAACTCCCAATTATCTCAACTGAAAATTTTTAAAACAAATCATTTGGTTATCAAACAACGGCATTTAGTATTTCTTAATAGGATCTTCACTTACTTTTAAAAGATCTAGAAGAGAAAAACTTTTAACTAATTAAATAATTCTTTAATTACCTTCTAATCCAACAGACTATAAAAGCAGAAAAACCTCAGTTTTACACAAGCTGGTGCTCTGAAAGAGCCCAAAAGATGATAATAATCATTCACAGCATGAAGGAGTGCAAATGAGACAGAAAGAGTGGACTACTTTCAAGTCATGCATTGACTTAAGTAGTGATTTTTAAATACAACAAACTTCATTAGATTGAACACACTATGGAGAGAAAAAACATAAGAATTAAGTGAAAAATCTGATCTACAAAATTTTTTTTTAATAAACTTTTTGTTACATTAGGTACATATTTATATAGCAACTGGAAACAAGTAAACAATGTAAAAAAACTTTTAAAGACACTAGGAAGACTTCCTTTGATGAAAAGATAATACAAAGTATAAATAACAGTAATTTTACAACATGCTGAATTCCCAAAACATCAGACCAATCTACATGCAAAGGCAAAAAACTCAAATTCCTAAACCAAATAAAATTATTTTCTGGAAGAGCCAAGCAACTGTCTTTCATTACAATGAAGAGGTGAATCTCAACATAGTACAGTCTTGAGAGTCTAAGCCCTAGTCATGCAAACATGACTTTATCAACTAGTATTTACAGCAGTCTTTAACAAATTATTCCAAAATTTCAATATTTCTTTTTCTTGTATATAAACAATGAAGCTTAAGAAAAAAATAACCAGAAATACAAGAGCTATGTTAACCTATTCTCCCACATCCCCATTTACAAATGTATGGTGTCACCAAATATGAAGCTATTTTGTGCTATCATTTTGCTGCTGAGCATAATACAAATGTCAAGTTTAATTGAACATAATCCCTGCCCTCTAAGAGGCTTGCAATATAAAGGTGAACAACAATGTATTTCAAAAATAAAATAAACATAGTAAACAGATTGAAAAGTATGCATAAGAATAAATTAACACAAAGCAAAGTATAGTATTTATTAAAACTACTGGGAGAAGTAAGTGTGTTGGCCCAATAGCAATTAATGCCTTAATGTCCAAGCTTACTCTGGTCTCCATTTACTTCCCATTACAAGAAAACAAGCCTCTGTAGAGAAACAGGGTTCCTGATTCCATCTCTGGCATATGAAAAATTCAAGGAAAGTCTGAAACACCCTGCTGTGCCAGAAAGCAAGGATGGCATCAAAGACTCCTGAAATTATGTCAAAAGGGCACAGAAGCCAACTTGAAAGAGCTTCCACTATCCAAACTGAGCGTTAGAAGAATGACAGCAATGAGTTGAAATAAAATAAGTCAAAAATCCATGAGCTCACAGTGATACTTAAACAAAAAGCAATTCACTGGTCACATAAGGGTACAACTCATTATTCTCAATATGGGAAAATAAATAGGAAGAAAAGTCAAGCATTTATCCTGTCCTTCCTGTACTAAATATTTCAGCGGAAGCAAATAATTGATGAGATCAAGTTGTACTTTGTAGAATGTTGTTGTTGTTGTTCTGTACCGTCGAGTTGGTTCCGACTTATAGTGACCCTACAGGACAAAGTAGAACTGCCCCATAGGGTTTCCGAGAAGCAGCTGGTACATTTGAACTGCCGACCCTTCAGTTAGCAGCCAGGCTCTTAACCACTACGCCACCAGGGCTTCCTTCTTAAAATAATCCTAGCTAATAAACTGGGAAGGAATGAAAGAATCAGAAAAATCACTATTTTGCAACCCCTAATGGGAATAACAGATATAGGCAAAGTATTCTTGCAAAAAAAAAAAAAAGTAAACATGAATCTAATTCAGCCTCTAGATCTAACTACCAGTTTATAAAAAATAAAGAGGATACAGGAACATGTTAAAAGATACCACAAAGATGCGGGGCAAAGATGGCGGAGTAGCCAGATGCTTCCAGTGGTCCCTCTTACAACAAAAAGCAGAAGAAACAAGTGAATTGATTATATATGACAATCTAAGAGCTCTGAACATCAAAGGCAAAGTTGAGGAATTGGACTGAGCGGCAGGGGGAAGGAGAGACGGTTCAGAAGCAGCGAGGAGTTGCCAGACCTAACCCTGCGGGAGCTGGAGCACTTCAGGCGGGATCAGCTCGTGTGCGCTTTGAGGCAAGCAGTGGTGCTAGGGAGGCGTTTTCAACATCGGGAGAGACCAAGAGGCAAAGAATCTACTTGGGCATCCAGAACCAGTGAGAAGCAGCTCTTGATCGGTGAAAGATAAGTACTTGCATCTGGCCTAATGCATGGATCAAAAACACCCCCCTTGGGAAAAACCTCTTTCCCATTTACCTCCCTGCTCCCTGCTCTACACTGGGTCCAGAACGACTTCAGTGACTGCCGAGTCCCCTGGGCTGGAAGTAGGACCCATCACATGCCCTGAGCCATTCTCCTGGCCTTGGACAGGTAACAAATTAACAAACGGGAAGAAATAATCTGCCGGCTCCCCTAAGGCAGGAACTCCGGGTAGGCACAGTTCTTTTGCCTAGGCACAGGCATAAGGGATCCACAGACTCTGAGTGCCTTTCACCCCTGCATAGATTTGTGTGGGCCCATTTCAACAGCGTAGGCCCTCATTACCACAGTGTAACAGGGTATACACTTTGAGTCTAACTTCAACTGTTTCAGCTATATGGTGAAGTGGCAGGTTCGTAACATTTGATACTGCTCTGCCCATTAGGCAAGGTCCTCACCTATCCACATCAGGGGTCTGAGGACTGATGGCTCCACACACACCACCTCGCCATCCAAGAAAGGGGTCTAACAATAAGCAGTGCCCCCAGTCCTTACAGTGAACAGCACTGAGTGCCCATAATCTGCCTGCAAAACCCAACCACCCACGCACTCTAGGGAACAGGGACACGCTTTCCTCCCAGACACTCAGGGACAGCCATCAGCCTCCTGCCTTGCTCAGTGTGTGACTTCCAACTGCAGCCAGATATCTGTGCCTACACGAATCACCTATGCCAGTCTAGGACTGTAGGTGAGAGCCTGCACCACATACTTGGTGACCAACTACCTGGTTACCTGAGTGGAATTCATATAAGAAAAGTAAACAGAATCCTGTGCTCACATAACTAGTAAAAGATCTAACCACCTAGTGACAAGACGTTAGAGCTTCAAAGGCACCAATAATCAAACTAGCTCACATGAGCAGCCTATCTGGGCATATCAAAACAAAACAAGAAGCTAGGACAAAGTAAGCAAACATAAATAAATAAATATACTAACTTATTGATGGCACGGAGGCAAGAGTCAATATCAAATTACATAAACAGGCAGACCATGATAGCTTCAGCAAGTTCCCAAAATAGAGAATGAAGAAATTTTCTGGAGGAAGAGAATTTCTTGGAAATAACGGAGGTGGAATACAAAAGATTAATATACAGAACTCTTCAAGAGATCAGGATGGAGATGACACAAAATGCAGATAAAGCTAAGGAACACACAGACAAAGCAATAGAGGATCTTACGAACATTATTTACGAGCATAATGACAAATTTCATAGGACGCAAGAATCCATAGAGAGACAGCAATCAGAAATTCAGAAGATTAACAATAAAATTTTAGAATTAAACAACTAAATAGAAAGTCATAGGAGCAGAACTGAGGCAATAGAAGTCAGAATTAGTGAGACTGAAGATAAAGCACTTGACACCAACTTATTTGAGGAAAAATCAGATAAAAGAATTTTAAAAAATGAAGA
>NW_004444012.1:11159060-11203548 GCF_000243295.1 Trichechus manatus latirostris
GGCGGCTAACAGACACGTGAGGAAATGCTCACGATCATTAGCCATGAGAGAAATGCAAATCAAAACTACAATGAGATACCACCTCACCCCAACAAGGCTAGCATTAATCCAAAAAACACAAAATAATAAATGTTGGAGAGTTTACAAAGAGACTGGAACACTTATACACTGCTGGTGGGATTGTAAAATGGTACAACCACTTTGGAGATCAATTTGGCATTTCCTTAAACAGCTAGAAATAGAAGTACCATACGATGCAGCAATCCCGCTCCTTGGAATATATCCTAGAGAAATAAGAGCCATCACACGAATAGATATATGCACACTCATGTTCATTGCAGCACTGCTCACAATAGCAAAAAGACGGAAACAACCTAGGTGCCCATCAATGGACGAATGGACAAATTATGGTATATTCACACAATGGAATACTACACAATGATGAACAACAACCATGAATCCGTGAAACATCTTATAACATGGAGGAATCTGGAAGGCATTACATTGAGTGAATTTAGTCAGTCACAAAGGGGCAAATATTGTATAAGACCACTAAAAGAATTCAAGAAAAGATTAAAACACAGAAGAAAACATTATCTGATGGTTACGAGGGTGGGGAGGGAGGGAGAAGGTTATCCTCTAACTAGATAGTAGACAAGAATTATCTTAGGTGAAGGGAAAGACAACACACACTACTGAGGAAGTCAGCACAACTGGACTAAACCCAAGGCTAAAAAGTTTCTTGAATACAGTCAAACACTTTGAGGGACAGAGTAGCAGGGGTGAGGGTTTGGGGAACCATGGTTTCAGGGACATCTGGTCAATTGGCATAACAAAGTTTTTTAAGAAAATGTTCTGCATCCCACTTTGGTGAGTGGCGTCTGGCATCTTAAAAGCTAGTGAGCTGCCATCTAAGATGCATCAATTTGTCCGAACCCACCTGGAGTAAGGGAGAATGAAGAACATCAAAGACACAAGGAAAATATTAGCCCAAGAGACAGAAAGGGCCACATAAACCAGAGACTTCATCAGCCTGAGACCAGAAGAACTAGATGGTGCCGGGCTACCACCACTGACTGCCCTGACAGGGAACACAACAGAAAGTCTTGATGGAGCAGGAGAAAAGTGGGGTGCAGAACTCAAATTCTAGTAAAAAGACCAGACTTAATGGTCTGACTGAGACTGGAGGAACCACAGAAAGCATGGCTCCTGGACTCTGTCAACCCAGAACTAAAACCATTCCTGAGGCCAACTTTTCAGACAAAAATTAGACTGGACTGTGGGAAATAAAATGATACTAGTGAAGAGTGTGCTTCTTAGCTCAAACAGATACATGAGACTAATTGGGCAGCTCCTGTCCTGAGGTGAGATAAGAAGGCAGAGAGGGTCAGGAGCTGGTCGAATGGACACGGGAAATCAGGGTTAGAAAGGAGGAGTGTGCTGTCACAGTATAGGGAGAACAATTAGGGTCACAGAACAATTTATGTATAAATTTTTGTATGAGAGACTAACTTGAATTGTAAACTTCCACTTAAGGTACAACAATAAAGTTAAAAAAAAAAAATAAGGTACCTCAAGAATGTGGTAAGTCAAATCTGGAATTGGGACTGAGAACTCCATGTTTTCAACAAATAAACGGCAAGGCGAAACAAAAAAAAAAAAGTAGAGAAGATCAAGAGATACTTAAGAGATGTCAATTATTAAATGCAGTGAGCCTACTTTGTATGTGAATCCTGATTTGAACAGGGCAACTGTAAAAGTGTATTTTTGAGGCAATGGAAGAAATTAAACACTGGTTAGACATTCGATGGTACTGAGATATTATCATTAATTTTGTTAGTTGTTTAATGGTATCGTGTTTATATTTTTAAAAAAGGAGCCCTTATCTATTAGATAGAGATAATACTGAAGTACTTGGAGATATATTGTCAGGAATTTGTTTTAAAATAATCCAGCAAGGTGGAAAAAAGTTTGGAGAGATGGGTATAGCTGCAGCAAGACTGGACAAATTCTGATACTTATTAAGTGTGAGTTTGGGGTACGTGAAGGTTCATTATGCAATTCCATTTTTGCTTATTTTTGAAGTTTTTCATAACAAAAAGTTAGAAGGAAAAGAAATTTTAAAATCGTCTCATTGCAAGAGTCTAGAATATATCAAATTTTATTAAGATTGGAATGGTAATCTAACTTTAAAAAGTATTGCAGTAAGGTTCCTAAGGTACTGGAGAATTACTAGTAATCAGATTTGAAATTAGAGGACATAATCTTTTTCCTATTTTACTGGCACTGTCAATAAAACTGTATTTATTAAGAAGGATAAAAAAGGAATGGTGCATTGAGATACAGCAGAAGAAATCATGAAGAAGTGAAGATAAGTAGGATGTCAATATAAAATATTAGTTTAAGGATGGGAGAGGAGAGAAAAAAGAATCTAACAGACTAGGAAGGCAATTTATCCCCTTTGTAACAAGATTTCAAAGCAAATAAATGGAAAAATAAAGGGATTAAAGATACTATAATCATGAATGGAGAGAAGGAAGAGTCATAAATAAATGGTTATATATATATATAGTTCTGAACAATAATGTTAATAAAAGGAAAAGCTTAATAAGTTTTATGGCTCTATTTATTAGGGATACTTTAGAGAATAACCAAGCATAAGAAAAGTACTACATAACAGGCTTATAGAAAGTATAGTTGGAAGTGACTGAAACATTCAAATACATTTGTAAAAACCAAGTAAAACTCAAGAGTCTGGCTTGATCCAACAGAAAATTGCAGGATAGGTTGGAGAGCTTTGAAAATATAATAATCTGATGTAGTAGTATGAGGACAGTTGCTAAGAACAAAAGAGGATAAAATGCCAAGGCTTTCACACTTTAGGGTCAATGAGAAAGGAACATACTATTAATGAGAGTTATGCATGAGCTGATAAAATTTTGGGCTGTTAAGTACAGGAAAGCCTGAGAGAAAATGGAAAACTGAAGGAATCTGGGAAAAGACATTGTGAGGATTTTGAGAATGGGGACTGATTTATTAAAAAGAGGAAAATTTAGGGTTTAGGCTAACTTTGTCATAAAATATCTTTTTATCTTAACAAAGATAAAAATCCTTATACCAACTAATAAAAATTGAATTTCATTTTAAAACCAGCCAATCCTATAAAGGAAACCCTGGTGGTGTAGTGGTTAAGAGTTTGGCTGCTAACCAAACGGTCAGCAATTTGAATTCACCAGGCACTCCTTGGGAACCCTATGGAGTAGTTCCACTCTGTCCTATAGGGTCGCTATGAGTTGGAATCAACTCGACAGCAACAGGTTTGGTTTGGTTTTGGTAATCCTATAAAAGGTTCCTAATGCCATCGAGTCAATTCTGACTCATTGCGACCCTACAGGACAGAGTAGAACAGCCCACCTTTTGCTTAGCAGCTAAGCTCTTAACCACTGCGCCAACAGGGCTCCTATAAAAGGTTAGCCTCTGGTTATACACCCTTTCCTGACCTACACAGCCTTTTTGCTGGAGTCATACAGGAAGTTATTATGCCAACAGAAAGCCAAGAGCAGCTTAGCCCCATAAAAATGTTATCTGAAGGGTCTAGATTCCAAAGTATGCTCAACAAAAAGAAATTGTTAGGCATAAGTATGCAGAAGGCATGTGTTAGGAAGCCAAGAAAGGAGAGTCAATGCCATCTCACTGAAATATGGACTAGAGGATAAACACAGATTTATTTTTAGAAAGCGAAGGGATCTGAGGAATAGAATGTCATGTGATTGTAAGTGGGTAGGGAAAACATTTTAGGTAATAGTATGAAAGACAAAACAGAGGAAAGGAGAGAGGTAGCATTCAAGTGTCTCCAATCCATCCATTAAACTGTACTAAACTGATCTTCAAGCTTTATCACATAGAATTCTGAGTAAATCATGACCAAAATAGGCAGGAAAACCTCTTGAAGGGGCTGCAGAGCTGTATCCTGACTCACCCTGAAGCGTGACTCATAGCGACCCTACAGGACAGAGTAGAACTGTCCCGTAGGGTTTCCAAGGAGTGCCTATGATTCAAATTGCCGACCTTTTGGTTAGCAGCTGAGCTCTTAACAACTGTGCCACACCAGGACTCCCCTCAAGGACCAGCAGGAGAAAAGACAGGTGAAGTGGCACTGTCCAGACCAAGCGAGCGCTCACACATCCTTTATAGGGTTCACTGAAAGTAGAACAGATCTCCTGGGATCTGTGTAACCCAGAAGGACGTAGCTCATTAGCACCTGTTTGTGGCCTCTACATCACTGAGTTGACAATAACTCTTGAGAGAAACAGGGAGAAAAAAGAGATAAGAAAAGAAAAGGAGACAGCCATCTTTTCTCTATTCTTCCTTCTCTAGGGTTTTTTTTTTTTTTTCCTAGTAGTAATATTGGGTTCTGATCTACGCACTGTCTTCTTAATTTCCTATGTTATATGAGTTTAGCTAAGTTTGGGCTAAAAAATGACCATTAAACAAATCAATAATCTAACCAAATGAACAACTGGTAGAGAAGCTTAGATATTAGGAAATCTTAGGGGAAGAGGCAATGATTAAAAGAATGAACTTTGCCAGAATTATGTAATACGTATTTCATTAATTTAATAGAAACTGTTGTTATTGTGTGCCATCAAGTCGATTCCAACTCACAGCAATCCTCTATGACAGAATAGAACTGCCCCATAGGGTTTCTTAGGCTGTATTCTTTATGGGAGCAGATCTCCAGGTCTTTTCTCCCGTGGTGGGGCTACTGGGTTCAAACTGCTGACCTTTTGGTTAGCAGCCGAGCACTTAAGCATTGTGCCACCAGGGCTCCTTTAATAGAAACTAATATACTAGAATTCCAAACATAAGGAGTTCACAAAGGAAACACATTCACCTTTGAGATTGCAGTGCTGTGAATTTGAGGTCCAAGGCTACGTACCATTCTGTCCTTGCTGTTTCCACTAACTGTAGCTGCAGCTTCCTTTGCTCTGTGTTAGTGCTGAACTCTAGATAACAAATGTTCCACAACAATATCAAACCTTTTAGAGCTTAACAAGATAATTTTAATGTGCTCATAGCCTCTATGTAATTTTGATTCATATCAAACATTTAAATATCAGTAATATATAACAGAGTATGTCATTAAACTGAAAATACAAAGAGAAACACAAACTAGCAATGTATTCAGGGTTTCCCATCACTGAACTGATGCCAGAAAAAAATCTGTTGTCCTTACAGTAAAAAATTAGGGACCCAAGTAGTAAAAGGGACCTGAAAAATGACAGCAGGGCCAGAAAGAGATATCCTATGAAACTGAGAATATGGGTTAATAAGAATCACCATATAACAAACAGGATTATTTTCAATGCATTTTGAATTGAGATTTGAAGATAGCTTGCCTAGTGATACTAAAACATGTTTAACATCCAGGCAGACAAGTGAGACAGCGGCAGCATCAGCAGTGGGGGCTGCACAGCCACAGCAGCCACCTATTGAGGAATCTGTACAGGATGGGTAGTTGGAACTGAGAAATCTAAGAAATGTTGGCAATTCAAATCTACCCAGAGGAACCATGAAGAAAGTCCTGGCGATCTACTTCTAAAAGATCACGGCTATTAAAAATTCTATGGAGCACTGTTCTACTCTGAAACACACGGGGTCGCCATGAGTCAGAATCAACTCAACAGCAACTGCTGAAAACATCACCCAAGGAAGATTTCATCAAGTTTGCCACGAGGCATGTGACGCTAATACAGAAAGCTAAATCAAAGTGTACAGAATTGGAGAAAGAAATTGAAGAACTCAAATCAAAACCAGTTGCTGGAGGAATTGATGATATTATTAAAGCAGTGAATGAATGTCTGGATGCTATTCTCTTGGAAAAGGCTGAGACGGAGCAACAGTGTCTTGCTCTACAAAAAGAAAATGTTAAAACAAAGCAAGAGGCTGAGGATTCTGTAACTGAGGTGGAAGATCTGCACAAGGAGTTTGAGCAATCACATAGAAACTATGTGAAAGAAACTGAAAATCTGGAAAATGAATAATAACAGTACATTCTAAACACTGAAGATAGAGAGCTTGCAAAAGGATCTGGAAGAAGCAATGAAATAAACAGAGCTTTCAGAAGAACTTAAACTCAGAGTGACTGAAAATAATGTTAAAAAACTGCAAGATGAGATTCAGAAAATTAGGCCAGCCTTTGAGTAGCAAATCTTATATCTGCAAAAGCAATTAGAAGATACCACTAATTAAAAGAAGCAAGAAATTAATAATCTCTGAAAAGTCACTGAGGCTAATTTCTCAGGATCATCAAAGAGATATTAATAGTTCACAAGAAGAACTTTTGCAGTTGAAAGCTACTGACCAAAAAGAGGTGAAAGACTTGATGTGCCAAACTGAAGCCTCTGCTAAAGAACACGATGCAGAAGTAAATAAGTTACATCAGCTAACGGATAACTTAGTAAAACAGTGTGAGGCAAATGGGAAGAACATTCCGGAGAAATATCGGTATGAATTAGAAAACCTCAAATATAAACCAAGAAAAACAGATGTGTCCTATGCTCTTACAAGAAGATGGTATTGTAGAACAAGTGGTTAATGAAAAAGTTAAACACTTAGAAGATACCTTAAAAGAACTACAATCTCAACATAGTATCTCGAAAGATGAGGTAAGTTACATGAATCATCTTAAATTAAGACATGAAATGGATGCCCAGCATATAAACGGATGAGTTTTCCTATTGGCGTGAAGACTTAGAATTTAAAATTAATGAACTATTACTAGATAAAGAAGAACAGGGCTGGCTAACTGAAAATTAAAATAGAAGATTCAAATAAACAATTTTGCTATATTGTAGAACAGTAACAAGGAAGTACAGAGTCTTAAGGAACAATATCAAAAAGAAGTATTAGAACTAAATGAGACATTTCTGTCAAGTTCAGAAAAAGAAAAATTAACATTAATGTTTGAAATACAGGGTCTTAAGGAACAATGAAAATCTACAGCAAGAAAACCAAGACATAATCTTAAATTATGAGAGTTAGTGAGAGATTATGGAAATTTTATAAACAGAGCTGGGAGAATCTGCTGGAAAAACAAGTCAAGAGTTTGAATCCACAAAGCAACAGCAGGCATCTGACGTTCATAAACTACAGCAGAAGCTCAGCACTGCTTTTAATGAAAAAAAAAAAAAAAAAAAAACGCTCTTCTTGAAACTGTGAATTGTCTCCAGTGGGAAAAGGAAAAATTATTATCTCAACAAGAATTCGTACCAGAACTTGAAAATACCATAAAGAACATTCAAGAAAAGAATGAAGAGTACTTAATTAGTCAGAGAGATACCATGTTACAAGAAATAGAAGCAAAGATAAATTCTCTAAGGAAAAAGATGGTTTCATAAATAAAATGAAAAATTCTCATTAAAAGATGGATAATCTCCATAAAAAAATGTGAAAGGAAAGAAGAGCTGATTATAGAATTTAGGGAGAAAGTGGAGCAAACTACTCAGTACAAAAGTGAACTAAAACAAAACGTAAATGAATTAACAGAAAAACTAGAAGAGATTTTAAAAGAAAAGGACCAAAATGACCAAGAACTAGAAAAGCTTATGGTTCAAATGAAAACTCTCTATCAAGACAAGGAAGCATCGTCATCTGCAGTGAGGTCACTTACGAGGAAAATAATAGACTAATTTCAGAAAAGAGCCAGTTTTGTAGTGATTTGGAAGCTCTTCTGTCTCAAAAAGAAGGGGATGTTAGCCTTAAATAACAGATTAGTGAGTTAGGAAAGAAATTTCAGCTAACAGTTAAAGAGCGAGATAATTTAAGTAAACTGTTTGAAAATGAGCAACTTCAGAAGTTATTTGTCAAAACTCAGTTGTACGATTTTCTTGAAGAGATGGGGTCAAAAGTTTCAGAAGAAAATTAAGACCAAGATGTTGTAAGTGTCCTACAAGATACAGGTGAATCCTTAGGAAAAGTCAATGAGGAAAAACACAACTTAGTTTCTCAATATGATGAAAGGCAGGGTTGGAATACTCAATCAGCAAGGCAAGTACGTGCTACCAGTGCTTACCCTGCTTCCTGGGCAATCAGGGAAAAATCGACATCTACAAAATACCTTCACAGCAACACCTGGGCAGTGTTAGACTGAACAACAGGGATGGATCACCCAGTAAGCAAGACAAGCACAGGCAAGCAGGTGCTTAGCTTGCTTACTGGGCAATCTGACCCTGATGAAAGGGTATCAGAGTTAGAAAAAGAGATTAAGTGCACTCAAGAAGAACACATAGCTCAATGTGAGGAAATTAGGTCTTTACTAGAAGACTATGAGAAAGTGCCCCTAAAGAAAGAGTTAGAAGAAACCCTATCAGAAAAAGAGGCCTTGCCATTTGATCTTCTAGAAATCAAAATTGTTAATGAAAAAAACAGGACTTGAAAACCAGGATCTTTTAATTCAACTTGAAGAAGCATCTCAAAAATTATTATATAGCAAAAATGAAATTCATAATGAAAAAGAAAAATCATTTCTAAAGGAACATGAAAATCTAAGACCATTACTAGAACAAAAGGAATCTGAATTGCAAGATGTAAGAGCAGAGCTGGCATTAGTAAAGACTTCCTTAGGAGAAATCATCTTCTGCAAAAAATTATCAAACCTCTTCAGTAAAAGAGCTGGAAGAAAAAATAGAAAATCTGGAAAAGGAATCTAAAGAAAAAGAGGAGAAAATAAATATAATAAAGCTAGTTTCTGTGAAAGCAAAGAAAGTACTTGATTCTAGCAGAAAAGAAGCCCAGGCTCTAAGGAAAGAACTTGAATCTGTTCCATCAGAAAAGGATCAGTTGTCTACCTGCATGAGAGATCTCATTCAAGAAGCAGAAAGCTATAAGAATCCTTTATGAGAATATGATAAGCAGTCAGAGCATTTGGATGTGGACAAAGATCATGATAATAATTTTGAGCATCATATAGAAGACCTTACAAAGCAATTAAGGAATTCAGCTGTTCCATGTGAAAAATTAAATTCTGATAATGAAGATCTCCTGGCTCATACTGAGACACTATAGTCTAATGCCAAGTTACTAGTATTACAGATTTCAGAAGTCCAAAGAGCCAAAGCAATAGTAGACAAAGAGTTGGAAGCTGAAAAACTTCAGAAAGAGCAGAAGATGAAGGAACATGCCAGTACTCTATGTGAACCTGAAGAACTTCGGCTACAACTTCAAAAGGAAAAGAAACAGCTTCAGAAAACCATGCAAGAATTAGAGCTGGTTAGAAAGGATGCCCAACAAACCACACTGATGAATATGGAAATAGCTGATTACGAACGTTTGACAAAAGAACTAAATCAAAAGCTAACTAATAAAAACAGCAAGATTGAAGGTTTGGAACAAGAAATAAAAATTCAGGAACAGACACAAGAAACCCTACAAGAAGAAATGAATATGCCCATCCACAGATGAATGGATAAACAAATTATGGTACATACACACCACGGAATACTACGCAACGATAAAGAACAATGACGAATCTGCGAAACATCTCACAACATGAATCTCGAGGGCATTATGCTGAGTGAAATTAGTCAGTGGCAAAAGGACAAATATTGTATGAGACCACTATTATAAGAACTCAAGAAAAGGTTTAAACACAGAAGAAAACATTCTTTGATGGTTACGAGGGTGGTGAGGGAGGGAGAGGGGAATTCACTAACTAGATAGTAGACAAGAATCATCTTAGGTGAAGGGAAGGACAACACACAATACAGAGGAAGCCAGCACAACTGGATCAAAATAAAGCTAAGAAGTTTCCTGAACACAACCAAACACTCTGAGGGGCAGAGCAGTTGAGGCGGGGCCTGGGGACCACGGTTTCTGGGGACATCTAGGCCAATTGGCATAACAAAGCTTATTAAGAAAATGTTCTGCATCCCACTTTGGTGAGTGGCGTCTGGGGTCTTAAAAGCTTGCAATCTATCATCTAAAATGCATCAATTGGTCCCATCCCATGTGGAGCAAAAGAGAAGAACACTAAAGACAGAAGGAAAATATTAGCATAAGAGATAAAAGGGCCATATAAACCAGAGATTCCATCAGCCTGAGGCCAGAAGAACTAGATGGTGCCCGGCTACCATCAATGACCTCCCTGACAGGGAACACAACAGAGAGTCCCGGACAGAGCAGGAGAAAAGTGCAGAACAGAACTCAAATTCATGTAAAAAGACCAGACTTAATGGTCTGACCGAGAGTGGAGGAACCCCCAAAGCCATGGCCCCTGGATGCTACGTTAACTAACCCCTGAAGCCCACTCTTCAGATAAAGATTAGACTGGACTATAAAACATAAAATAATACTCATGAAGAGTGTGCTTCTTATTCTTAGTTCCATCAGATACAAGAGACCAAACGGGTGGCTCCTGTCCAGATGCCTGATGAGAAGGCAGGAAGGGACAGGAGCTGGTGAATGGACACAAGAAACCCGGGGGTGGAAAGGGGGAGTGTGCTGTCACATTATAGGGATTGCAACTAACGTCACATAATACGTGTATAAATTTTTGTATGAGAAATTAACTTGAGCTGTAAACTTTCACCTGAAGCACAATTAAAAAAAAATTAAAAAAAGAAGAAATGAGTAAAACAAAATTCATTTTAACTTATAACAAATTATTGCTTCATAACAGAATAGAGGAGGTAGTGTGCATTAATTGTTCATTTCACCAGTCTTTGACTACCTACCAGGTCTTTTTAAGTTGTTTATATTCCACTTTATCCATAAAGTAATTTCTAATGTAAGCATTTAAAGCTTAAAAAAAAAAAAAAGTTTAACACCTAAAGACAGGTATTTAAGAAACACAGTAGAAACAACTCAGAGGTATTTATGTTTGGTTGTTAAAAAAAAATTTTTTTTGAAGACAAAGTTCACCACACTCAACTTTTGACATTAATTTCTAAAGCAGTGCAATGTTTCCACTAATCCACTCGCTCTCATTTTCACTCACTATGAAAAGGAATTCCCAAAGAACAATTATTCTAAGCAATTACATATTTATAGTACTACTATCTATTGATAAAAATTTCCAAGAGAAAAATGTCAGCATGTTTATATCTAGCTGACACCAGAGTACTCAATTAGTGTTAGAGAATGTAATCAAGTTTCAGAAAGATAGCAATAAATTATAAATTGTTTGGCATATCATACAAAGCAACTTACCTTGTAATTTTTTCAATACAGCAACCTCCATTTTCAAGACTTGTTTGGGTTGTTGAGCTGATTCCACCTTCAGTGCAACATTTTCCCTCGTGAGCATGTCCAGGGAATCGTAAATTTCTCCAAAGCCCCCACCCCCAATCTTCCTCAACTGCACAGGAAATAAAATGAGAACAGACACACACAAAATTACTAGAAGTTTCTCACTGGAAACCAATTCATCCTATATTTAGGAAATTATAACTTTACTATATTCTATGATAAAAGATTTCAATATTTTTAAACTTGTCGCTGTTAGGAGCTGTTGAGTCGATTTTCGACTCAGAGCAACCCCATGTGATAGAACAGAACTGCCCACTGGGTTTCTTAGGTTATAATCTTTTCGGTAGCAGCCTGAAAGGTCTCTCTCCAGCATTGTTAAACTGTGTATACTCCAAGAAGAAAACAAATGCCTGGAAATAACATCAAAACCTTTTCCCATATGTTTGTCCACAAAAAGTAATGAAATTATTTTAGTCGCAAACAAGTTTAAAATTTGGTCTACAGCAAGTATCAGAAATATAATTTAAAAAAAAAAAAAAGCAGTATCTGAAAGTATCACTTCCCATAAATACCACTGAACAACCAGATTTGTTGTTTTAATTCTAAGGCAGTAACTTGCAGACTTTTTTTTAGCCATGAGATCTTTTTGCCAATTGAAATCTTATCTGGAGCCAATATGGTTGAGATGTGTATGGGGGTGGGGTGGGGTAGGTCAGCCAGAGCCAAGTCCTCTCAGCACTATTTATCCTCCTCTCTGAGGAGCCCTGGTGGCACAGTGGTTAAGCATTCAGCTGCTAAGCAAAACATCAGCAGTTCAAATCTACCAGCCTATCCTTGGAAACCCCATGGGGCAGTACCACTCTGTCCTACAGGGTCGCTATGAATCAGAATCAACTCGATGGCAACCGGTTTGGATTTTGGGTTTGGTCCGCGGTATCTAACAGGCTTCACACAGCAGGCTGCAAGTTTCTGTTCCAAAATATCCTAGAGTTCACTATATGTATCTATTTACTGAAATAAGAGTAAACTCTAATCAAATTCAACACTTTCAACAAATAATTTTCTTCCCGATAAAATGTGTTAGCTTAGCTAAGGAACATCAGGATCCTTGTCTGAGTATTATAAGCAAGTTCTAAAGAGCTAGTGACAAATGCAGGGCTCTGAAAAGCTGGGATTGGGAGGGTAATATACTTCAAGGTAAGACACAGTAAAAGTTAGCCTTCTTCCAGTTTCTAAAACTAGGTCTTCTCCTTACCACATTATCAAACATCTAGGAGGCGATATCATGTAGAAAGGCAACACTAGAGGCACAGGGTAGTAAATCCTAACCAGCCCAAGAGGCCCCAGATCAAGCCCCACTTCCACCTCCACTGGGTCTTTAGTGACTCATAGGAATTTTCTGCTTAATCACTCATCATTTTACTAGGCCAAACACCTCAGATAACACTTATATTATTACACTACACCAAAAAAACCAAACCTATTGCCATCAAGTGAATTCTGACTCATAGCGACCCTACAGGACAGAACAGAACTGCCCCATAGGGTTTACAACGAGCAGTTAGTGGATTTGAACGGCCGACCTTTTGGTTAGCAGCCGAGTTCTTAACCACTACGCCACCAGGGCTCTATAACTCATATGTTGTTTAACTTACCATTGTCAATGTTCTATCACTACAGTGAAACTAATTTTCTTCGAAGAGAAGGAAACTTGTTCTATTTCTTCGTGTCCCACATAGCATTTGGCAACTGAGAATGATTTAATTATTGCTTAATAACTATTTATTGCTTTCTGTATATGAGCCATAATCTTTATTTTGGTTTGGTGATGGGAAGATATCATGAGAAACTACAGGGAGAATTTAGGATTTAAAAAGAATTCCAGTATCACTCAGCTAAATAAATTGCTCTTTGTTACACCTTGATTGGTATTTATAATTCTTTGTACTTTGTTCATTAAACAGAACTTAGTTTAACTTAAAAGCCTCATGAACAGTACCAAGAAGACATCTTTATCAAATGACAGAAAGAAAAACTAGGTTGACATAAATGTTTTTGCTCTTTAGTCTATTCCTGTAATGTTATCTGAGCAATAGTAGAGCATTGATTTATTTTATTGAGCTTTTATTTAGCTTGACAAAGCCCTAAGAAATCATCCTTGCTTATGAGGCAAAGTGACAGAGGTGGTTTAGTATGATGGATGTATGCAAATTATGGAAAGAATAGGGTTAAGGCTGTCATGATTTGTGGCAGATTGCATTTTCCAAAGATGGCCACGACAATATCTCCCATTCATTTTGTTCTTCTGCAATATGACCTTGGCACTCCCCTATCAAGAGGCAGAGTCCATTTCCCCATCCTTTGAATCTGGGGGAAACTTGCAACTGCTTTAACTAACAAATGACCAACAAAAAAGAACAGGCAAAGTGACACAGTCCATATCCCGAAAGGACAGCCTTTAGCCTAGTTGTTTCAGTTTCCTGTCTCCTGATATCCAGCTGCCATGTAACAAGTGCTACCACTCTAAGACCACCATGCTGTGAGAAGCCACAACCATGTGAAGAAACTCTAGAAAATGAGCTGCCAAGTTAGGGGTGGGGGTATGTGGCTAAGGAGCCCCAAGGTACAAAACAAGTAAGTGAAGAAGCCATCTTGGAAGTAGATTCTCCAAACCAACTACTCTGCTGTTGCCACAAGTCCAAGAAGAAAACCACCCAGGCAAGCTTTTCCCAAATTCATAATCCACAAAATTATAAGAAAAACAAAAGGATTGTTTTAAGACCCTAAGTTTTGATGTTATGGTTACATAATAATAGATAAATAAAATACCAGCCTTAATAATAAGCCTGTGATTTCTTACTAAAAATGCCTCTATGCCTCCAAAAATTTGGGGACAAGTTCCAAACATACATATTAGCTCTAATTATCAGGACAAAGGAATCATGCCAGGCATAATAGCTTCAAATGTCACCTTTTGATATGACTCCTGGAGAACAGCCAACTCTTATCAGAGCACTCAGTACAATGCTCTAGCCAAAGCAACATTTATGCCTGACTCCCACTGTCTTAGTCATCTAGTGCTGCTATAACAGAAATACCACAAGTGGATGGCTTCGACAAAGAGAAATTTATTCTCTCACAGTCTAGTAGGCAATAAGTCCAAATTCAGGGCATCAGCTCCAGGGGAACACTTTCTCTGTCGGCTTTGGAAGAAGGCCCGTGTCATCAATCTTAACTTGGTCTGGGGGCTTCTCTGCGCAGGAACCTCAGGTCCAAAGGATGCGCTTTGCTCCCGGAACTGCTTTCTTGGTGGTATGAGATTCCCATGTGTCTCTGCTCACTTCTCTCTTTTATATCTCAAAAGAGACTGGCTTAAGACACTATTCAATCTTGTATACCTCATCAGTATAACTGCTGCTAATCCATCTTATTAGATCATAGTGATTGAATTTACAACACATAAGGAAATCACATCAGATTACAAAATGGTACACGATTATACAATACTGGGAATCATGACCCAGCCAAGTTGACAGATATTTTGGGGGGACACAGTTTGATCCATGACACTCCACCCTTTGGCCCCCCAAAATTCATGTCCTTGCAACATGCAAAACATTCATCTCATCATATCACAGCAAAAGTCTTAACTCCAACTCCAAAATCCAAAAATTCCTCTTCATCTAGGAGATCTAGAATACAAGTTATCTGCTTCCAAAGGTACAATGACAGAACAGGCACAAGCTAGACACTTCCATTACAAATGGGAGAAACTGGAGGAGAAGAAGGGATAACAGGCACTAACGAAGTCAGCAGAACACATTGCATTAGCCCTCAAGGCTTGAAAATAATCCTCTGTTTTCAAAGACAACTTACACAATGACCCTGCTCTCCAGACTCTAGGTATTGGCCACAGTCTCCGGATTCTGAGCGGAGGCCCCTCAGCCTTGGGCTTCAGCTCCACCTTCCAGGCCCACTGGGACAGCAACTCTGCTCCCTTGACTTTAGGCCCACCATTCTCCTAGTACACTGGAGTGAAAACTCCACCCTTAGAAACACCAGAGGCCCTGACTCCACCCTTTGAAATCCCAGAGGTCATGGTAATACCTTTTGAGACTGAGGCAGCTTGGCTTCTTGGGATGTCTCTTCAGCTTCTGCTTTCTGTGGCCTCTCGACCCTCAGGCCTCACGTCTGCATCTGTCCTGCTGGGGCAAGTGTTCCAAAGCTCTGTAGCTCCACCAATGAATGATAAGTGCCTGGAGGTGCCCCACTCCACCAGGAAGCCTCTTGCACACAGGCACTCAGCTCTCTATCTCTGTGGGTCAGCTCCAGCGCTGTCTAGTGCTGGACTCCTGGTTCTGCTGCTGCTGGTCCTCTGCTGCTGCCGGTCCTCTGCTGCTTCCGGTCCTCTATCCATTAACAGTTTCAAAACCGCTTCCACATTTTAGGTATCTGTTAGAGCAGCACCCCACTCTCTTGGTACCAAATTCTATCTTAGTCATCTAGTGCTGCTGTAACAGAAATACCACAAGTGGATGGCTTTAACAAAGACAAATTTATTCTCTCACAGTCCAGTAGGCTACAAGTCCAAATTCAGGGCGTCAGCTCCAGGTAACCCTTTCTCTGTCGGCTCTGGAAGAAGGTTCATGTTGTCAATCTTCCCTTGGTCTGGGAGCTTCTTTGTGCAAGAACCTCAGGCCCAAAGGATGCGCTCTGCTCCCGGCGCTGTTTCTTGGTGGTATGAGGTTCCCATGTGTTTCTGCTCACTTCTCTCTTTCATATCTCAAAAGAGACTGGCTTAAGACACTATCCAATCTTGTATACCTCATCAGTATGACTGCTGCTAATCCATCTCATTAGATCATACTGATTGAATTTATAACACAAAAGGAAATCAAATCAGATTACAAAATGGTACACAATCATACAATACTGGGAATCATGACCCAGCCAAGTTGACAGATATTTTGGGGGGACACAATTCAATCCATGACACCCATAAAAGATCACCCACTGCTGAAATCTTCCTGCACCAGTCCTTGATGATGAAGCACAACTCTTTTCTTATTATTTGGTCAAGTAAATGTTTACAACCTACTGATTTACCTAATCAGTAAAACACATGTGTACCATAGAAACAAAATTTTTATTTCTAAAGGAAGAGTCCTCTTTTTCCAATCTGTTGATAGATTAAGGAAACCAACAGAATAGCTTTGCAAAACTTGCTAATGGAACAAAGCTTTGGCTGACAAGAGACCAAACAGCAATAAAAAATAATTAAATATATTAGAAGCAAAAATAGCTCCTTTAAGAAATAAACAGTCTTGGAGAAATGTCAAGATTCCAGGTCTAATAAGTAAAGCATTATTGAAGAAGAAGAACAAAGGAGGCCTTGCACTATCTGACCTCAGAACCTACTATACAGCTACAGTAGTCAAAACAGCCTCGTACTGGTAAGACAGACACATTGACCAATGGAACAGAATCGCGAACCCAGATGTAAATCCATCCACCTATGGTCACCTGATCTTCAACGAAGGCCCAAAGCCCATTTAATGGGGAAAAGACAGTCTTTTAAACAAATGGTTCTGTTGACACTGCATGTCCATTCATAAAAAAAATGAAACAGGACACATACCTCACATCACACATAAAAACTAATTAAAAATAGATCAAAGACCTAAATATACAACCAAAAAACTATAAAGATTGTGGGAAAAAAAAGGGTCAATGCATGAGACCCTAATACATGGCATAAACAGGATACAAATCATAACTAACAATACACAAACACCAGAAGATAAGCTAGGTAACTGGTATCTTCTAAAAATTAAACATTTATGCTGATCAAAAGGCTTCACCAAAACAGTAAAAAGAGAACCTAAAGACTGGGAAAAAAATTTTGGCTATGACACATCCAACAAAGGTCTAATCTCTAAAGTCTATAGGAAAATCAAACACCTCTACAAAAAAAAAAAGACAAATAATCCAATTAAAAAATGGGCAAAGGATATGAACAGACACTTCACCAAAGAAGATATTCAGGCAGCTAAGAGACACATGAGGAAATGCTCGAGATCACTAGCCATTAGAGAAATGCAAATCAAAACTACAATGAGATACCATCTCATCCTGATATTACTGGCACAAATAAAAAAAAAAACAAGAAACAGAAAATAACAAACGTTGGAGAGGCTGTGGGGAGATTGGAACTCTTACGCACTGCTGGTGCAAAATAGTACAACCATTTTGGAAAACAATACGGCACTTCCTTAAAAAGCTGGAAATAGAAATACTATACCATACAGCAATACCACTCCCAGGAACATATCCTAGAGAAATAACAGCAGTCACATGAATAGACATATGCACATCCACGTTCATTGCAGCATTATTCACAATAGTAAAAAGATGGAAAAAGCCTAAGAGTCCATCAACAGATAAATGGATAAACTATGGTACATACAAACAATGGAATACTATGCAATGATAAAGAACAATGATGAATCTGCAAAACAGCTCACAACATGGATGAATCTGGAGGGCATTATGCTGAGTGAAATAAGTCAAACACAAAAGGAGAAATACTGTATGAGACCACTATTATAAAAACTCATGAGAAGGTTTACACACAGAAAGAAACAATCTTTGATGGTTACAAGGGAAGGGAAGAGTGGGGAGGGAAAAACAGTAACTAGTAACTGGTAACTTTGGTGAAGGATAAGACAGTACACGATACTGGGGAAGCCAGCACAACTTTACTAAGGCGAAGTCATAGAACCTTCATAGACACATCCAAACTCCCACAGGGATCAAGTCACTGTGCTGAGGGCTGCGGACTATGGTCTCGGGGGACATCTAGCTCAACTGGCATAGCATAGTTTATAAAGAAAACGTTCTACATCCTACTTTGGTGAGTAGCGTCTGGGGTCATAAAAGCTTGTGAGCGGCCATCTAAGATACATCTACTGGTCCCACCCCATCTGGAGCAAGGGAGAATGAAAAAAATCAAAGACATAAGGGAAAGATTAGTCCAAAGGACTGATGGACCACAACTACCACAGCTACCACAGATTGAGTCCAGCACAACTGGAAGCTGCCCAGCTACCACCACCGACTGCTCTGACAGGGATCACAATAGAGGGTTCCAGACAGAGCTGGAGAAAAATGTAGAACAAAATTCAAACTCACAAAAAAGACCAGACTGGTCTGATGGAGCCTGGAGAAACCCCGAGGGTATGGCCCCTGGACACTCTTTTAACTCAGTACTGAAGTCACTCCAGAGGTTCACCTTTCAGCCAGAGATTAGAAAGGCCCATAAAACAAACAATAATACATATAGCTCGACCATGTATACGTGACTAAATGGGCACACCAGCCCAGGGGCAACGACAAGAAGGCAAGAGGGGACAGGAAAGCAGGACGAATGGAAATGGGGAACCCAAGGTTGAGAAGTGTTGACATGTCGCAGGGTTGGCAACTGTCATGGATTGAATTATGTCTGCCCAAAAATGTACGTATCAATTTGGCTGGGCCATAATTCCCAGAATTGTGTGGCTGGCCTCCATTTTGTGATTGGAACTTTATGTTAAAGAGGATTAGGGTGGGATTGTAACACCACCCTTACCCAGGTCACATCCCTGATCCAATGTTAATGGAGTTTCCCTGGGGTGTGGCCTGTATCTCTTGAGAGATAAAAGGAAAGGGAAGCAAACAGAGAGTTGGGGACCTCAAACCATCAAAAAAGGAATGCCGGGAGCAGAGCGTGTCCTTTGGACCCGGGTTCCTGCACAAAGAAACTCCTAGTCCGGGGCAACACTGATGAGATGGCCGACAGAGAGAAAAAGCCTTCCCCTGGAGCTGATGCCCTGAATTTGGACTTTTAGCCTACTTTGACTGTGAGGAAATAAACTTCTCTTCATTAAAACCATCCACTTGTGGTACTTCTGTTAGAGCAGCACTAGATGACTAAGACAGCATCCAATGTCACAAAACAATATGTGTATTAAATGTTTAATGAGAAACTTGCTCTGTAAATCTTCACCTAAAGTACAAAAAAAAAAAAGATTCTAGGTCTAGGGCAAGGAAGCTATCAAGACTATCAAAACTATGTCAAAAGAGCAAGAGACAAACTGAAAGGCGTCCCCTCAGCCAAATATGAGGCAATGTGACCATCAAGAAGGATAAGAATTTCAAGGGATGGAAACACATCAAATATGTTTAAATCCATAAATTTTTAGTTATGCTTTAAAAAAAGAAAAACCTCTTTGGTCACTTTTGGAAGATGCTAGGGAATCAATTCTTTATTTTGAAAACTAGTAAATTAAGGAAAACAGCCAAACATTTATCCTGTCTTCCTAACCAAACTGTATCTCAGGGTAACCAAATAGTTGATAATGGGAAATTTGTCTTTATAGATGTATTCCTACTAATAAATAAAGGCATGATAGATTATCACCAATTTGCAATCCTGATGAATTAGTAGATATAGACAACAATCAGTGGCTAACACCACAAAAACAGGGGCACAATCAGAAATATGTCTTCCAGTGAAAATTCACAATATACTTTATGGAAAAAAAAAAAAAAGCCCCCATCTCAAGAAGCAAACGTGAACTCAGATCTAATCACACCTCTAGATATAAATACCAATTTATATAAAATAACATGGGGCAGAGAAACACGTTAACACCACATGGACGCAATCAGCAAAATATAAACCATGGGAAATTCTACAAGCAAATGATCTAGTTTCTCCAAAAAATAAAAGAGAAGAAAAAGAGAGAGAAGAGGAACCAAAAAATTAAAAGAAACTTAAGTAATGTCAACCAGTAGCAATATACAGACTTTATTTAGATCTTGACTCAAACCACCATCAAAAATAATCTACAAACAATCATGAAGATGAGAAAACTGACTGGATATTTAATGATATTAAGAAATTACTCCTTTTTTTATAGTGTTGCTGTTAGACGGAATTGACTCGACAGCAACGGGTTTGGTTTTCTAGTTTTTTTAGGTGTGATAATGGTATTATAGGAGCCCTGGTGATACAGTGGTTAACGAGCTCGGCAGCTAACCAAAAAGTCAGTGGTTTCAACCCACCAGCCGCTCCGCAGGAGAAAGGTGTGGCAGTCTGCTTCCATAAAGATTTATAGCATTGGAAACTCTATGGGGCAGTTCTACTCTGTCCTACAGGGTCATTAAAGTTGGAAGCAACCCAACAGCAATCAGTTTTTTTGAGTGTGGTGAGAATGTTATTATAATTATTTTTTTAAAAAAGAAGAGCTTATCTCTTAGAGACATATACTGAAATATGTACAAAAGAAATGTGAAGGTAGAAGATTTACTTAAAGATAATCTGGGAAGGAAGTGAAAGAGATGAAACAACACTGACTATAAACTGATAACTGTTTAAACTGGGTCATGAGTACATAAGGTTCATTATATCTGTTTATATATTATTACATATACTTACAATTTTCCTTAGTAAAAAACTAAAAAAGAAAACAGTTCATTGTACTTTCAGACACTGTGCTTTTTTTCATTTGTTTTTCCCCCTAAATATACTTTTCTGTTTACCTTATTCAATACTAGCTATGAAAGGTTAAGAAAATCTACTGCATGAAGCAAGGATAAGCATTATGATACAAATAGAACTAAATCATAGGAAAATAACTGCTTTAGCCATATAAGCAATGTATTTATTACTTTATCAGAATACCAAAAATTACCCCCCATATGTACACACACACACACACACACACACACACACACACACACACACACACACACGCACCCTGTGATATATACTCACCACTTTCCATCTTTCTTTGACCAGGATTCCAACACTGAGGATATCTGGCTGCTCTCCTCCCCCACTCATTGCAGTTCACTGATGTGGTAGAACAGCTACACAGGCATCCAGCTCCCAAGGGTGGTTGCCATTTAAACTAAAACCAAAAAGAAACAGCAGCATTATGTCAGGGTTAATTAATTAACACAATAATAATCCAGCCCAAGAAGCACTACTCATCCTACATATTAAATAGGTTCCTTTATTGGAATGGGGATTAAAAAAACAACACAAACTCAGTTCCAAAAACTGTTTATTGCATGTAAAAAATTCTTACTTTACAGATGCCCAGCAAAATAGCTATACACTGTAAAAGACATTAGGTTACAACAGAGATATTATTACAATAATTGAGATTGCCGAACTATGGGCAAGCATGGTATCAGTAGCAGTTGACCTTGACAGACCACTATCCTAAGTACAATGTACTGCTAAAGAAAAGACAAACTGCCTAATTTAGAGCAGCTTATAGTTTAATATGTAATATTTTAATGTTATAAAATACACTAAAAATCATATGAAATAACCAAGAGCCACAGAAAATGACTCTGATCAAACTCAATACAATGATACTATAAGAAAAAGTAGATAATAGTAAAATGGATAGAATACCTATAGAAAATGAAGATACATCAGAAAAAATATGGCCTAAAGTAGATGAAAAAACTGTAACCTGATATTACAGAACTATAGGAAAGTAAGAAGATGACTGAAGGTTTAAAAGAACAATATAAATCATAATTTAAAAAGTTCTTGAATGAGACACCTAGTGTGATTGTTAAGGTTCTGTGTCAACTTGGTTGGGCCATGACTCTCAGCAGTGGGACAGTTCTGATGTAGTCTGGCAGCTGTATGATGATGTGATCACTCCCATGATCAGATTTGATATAGTGTGATCACCTCCGTGATGGGATCTGGTGTGACAGTAGCCAATCAGTTGAAAGGGAGTTTCCTTGGGGGTGTGGCCTGAATCGAATATAAGTGGACTTTCTTGCAAGGCTCACGGGCTTTTGCTTGCTCTGGATCCTGCAGCTGGCTCCTGTTCACTTGATCTCCACTTCTTGGGACTTGAGATAGCAGCTTACCTGCTGTCTTTCCTGTCGATCTTGGGATTCATCAACCTTCGCAGCCTGTGCGCCAGAGACCTGCTGTCTGACCTGCCCATCTTGAGGTCACCAGCCCCTGCAGCTACTTGAATCAAGAGAAGCCTCCAGCCTGAACTATGGACTTGGGACATTCCAGCCTGGAAGTGCTCACTCGTGGATGCCAAGAAATTTGGAAGACAACTACCTGGTCAACTGACTGGAAAAGATCCATATTTATGCCTATTCCAAAGAAAGGTGATACAACCAAATGCAGAAATTATCAAACAATACCATTAATATCACACACAAGTAAAATTTTGTGAAAGGTCATTCAAAAGTGGTTGCAGAAGTACATCGACAGGGAACTGCCAGAAATTCAAGCCAGATTCAAAAGAAGACATGGAACCAGGGATATCACTGCTGATGTCAGATGGATCCTGGCTGAAAGCAGAGAATACCAAAAGGATGTTTACCTGTGTTTTACTGACTACAAAAAAGGCACTCAACTGTGTGATCATAACAAATTATGGATAATACTGCAAAAGATGAGAATTCCAGAACAGTTAATTGTGCTCATGAGGAACATGTACATAGACCAAGACGCAGTCATTTGAACAGAAGAAAGGGATACTGCGTGGTTTAAAGTCAGGAAAGGTGTGTGTCAATGTTGTATCCTTTCACCATACTTATTCAATCTGTATGCTGAGCAAATACTCCGATAAGGTGGACTATGTGAAGAACGGGGCATCAGGACTGGAGGAAGACTCATTGAGAATCTGCGATATGCAGATAACACAACCTTGTTTGCTGAAAGTGAAGAGGACTTGAAACACTTATTGATGAAGACCAAAGACCACAGTCTTCAGTATGGATTGCACCTCAACAAAAAGAAAACAAAAATCCTCACAACTGGACTAATAAGTAACATCATGACAAACAGAGAAAATATTAAAGTTGTCAAGGATTTCATTTTACTAAGATCCACAGTAAACACCCATGGAAGCAGCAGTCAAAAAATCAAATACTCCCAAGCTTTTAAGACCCCAGACGCTACTCGTCAAAGTAGCATGTACAACATTTTCTTTATGAACTATGTTATGCCAATTTACCTAGATGTCCTGAGACCATGGTCCCCAGCCCTCAGCTTCAGTAACTCAGTCCCCCTCAAGGTGTTTGTATGTGTCTAGGAAGCTTCTATGACTTTGCTTTGGTCAAGTTGTGCTGAATTCCCCTATATTGTGTGTTGTCTTTCCCTTAACCAAGGTTAACACTTGTCTACGATCTCATTAGCAATCCCCTTCCCCACATCTTCCCTCCCTGTAACCATCAAAGAATGTTTTTTTCTGGGTGTAAACCTTTTCTCAGATTTTTATAATAGTAGTCTCATTCAATACTTGTCCTTTTGTGATGGACTTATTTGACTCAGCATAATGCCCTCCAGATTCATCCACGTTGTAAGATGTTTCACAGATTCATCATTCTTCTTTATAATTGCATAGTATTTCATTGTGTATATGTACATAAAATTTGTTTATTCATTCATCTGTTGATGGGCACTTAGGTTATTTCCATCTTTCTGCTATTGGGAATAATGCTGCAATGAACATGGGTGTACATGTCTATTTGTGTGATGGCTCTTATTTCTCTAGGATATATTCCTAGTAGTGGGATTGCTGGATCATATGGTATTTCTATTTCCTGCTTTTTAAGGAGGTGTCATATGGTTTTTCATAGTGGTTGTACCATTTTACATCCCCACTAGCAGTGCATAAGAGTTCCAATCTCCCCAAAACCTCTCTAACATTTGTTATTTTTTGTTTTTTTGGATTAGTGCCAGTAATGTTGAGGTGACATGATATCCCATTGTAGTTTTGATTTGCGTTTCTCTAATGGCTAATGATAGCAAGCATTTTCCTTATGTGTTTGTAAGCTGCCTGAATGTCTTCTTTGGTGAAATGTCTGTTCATATTTTTTGTCTATTTTTTACTGGGATTATGTGTCTTTTTGTTATTGAGGTGTTGAAGTATTCTACAGATTTTAGAGATAAGACCCTTGTCAGATATGTTGTAGCCATAAATTTTTTCCCAGTGTGTAGGTTCTCTTTTTACTCTTTTGGTGAAGTCTCTTGATAAGCATAAGTATTTAATGCGTAGGAGCTCCCAGTTATCTAGTTTATTTTCTGGCATTTGTCCATTGTTAGTTATGGTTTGTATTCTACTTATGCCATGTATTAGGGACCCTAGTGTTCTTCCTACTTTTTCATCCACGATCTTTATCATTTTAGGTTTTATATTTAGGTCTTTGATCCATTTTGAATTAGTTTTTGTGTATGGTGTGAGGTATGGGTCCTGTTTCATTTTTTTACAGATGGACATCCAGTTTTGCCAGCACCACTTGTTAAAAAGACTGTCTTTTCTATTTAATGGACTTTGGTCCTTTGTCAAAGATCAGCTAACCATAGGTGGGTGGATTTATGTCTGCGTTCTCGATTCTCTTCCATTGGTCTATGTGTCTGTTGTTGTACCAGTACCAGGCTGTTCTGACTACCATGGTTGTAGAGTAGGCTCTGAGATCACGTAGTGTGAGGCCTCCTACTTTGTTTTTTTTTGTTCAGTAATGCTTTGCTTATCTGGGGCCTCTTTCCTTTCCATATAAAGTTGGTGATTAGTTTTTCCATCTTGTTAAAGAATGCTGTTGATATTTGGATCGGGATTGCACTGTACTGGTAGATTGCATTGGGTAGAACCGACATTTTCATAACATTGCATCTACCTATCCACGAGCATGGTATGTTATTCCATTTATGTAGGTCTCTTTTGGTTTCTTGCAGTAGCGTTTTGTCATTTTCTTTGTACAGGTCTTTTCCATCTCTGGTTAGATTTATTCGTATTTTATTTTTTAGGGGCGATTATAAATGGTAGGGCTTTCTGAATTTCTTTTTTGTAGTTCTCTTTATTGGTGTATAGGAATCCAACTGAATTTTGTATGATGATCTTGCTGATTCAGTAAAGATTCAGTTACTCTGCTGAATCTATCAGTTCCAATAGTTTTCTTGTGGAATCGTTGCAGTTCTCTATGTATAGAATCATATCATTTGTGAATAGTGATAGTTTTACTCCTTCCTTTCCAATTTAGATACACTTCATTTATTTTTCTTTCCTTAGTGCTTCAGCTAGGACTTCTAGCACAATGTTTAATCGGAGTGGTGATAAAGAGCATCCTTGTCTTGTTCTCATTCCCCGGGGGAAAGCTTTCAGTCTCTCTTCATTGAGAATGATGTTGGCTGTTGGTTTTGTACAGATGCCCTTTATTATGTTGAGAAATTTTCCTTCTATTCCTATCTTGCTGAGGCTTTTCATCAGGAATCGGTGTTGGACTTGAAACTGCCTTTTCTGTGTCGATTGAGATGATCATGTGATTCTTTTCTTTTGTTCTATCTATGTTGTAGATTACATTGATTGGTTTTCTAATGTTGAACCATCCTTGCATACCTGGTATGAATCGCACCTGGTCATGGTATATTATTTTTTGATATGCTGCTGAATTCTATTGACTAGAATTTTGTTGAGGATTTCTGCATCTTTATTCATGAGTGTAGTGTGATTGATTACATTTGTGTGGCTTTTCTAGCCATGGTCTTGTAATTCTCATCCAGGTGATTGGGTGCGACTGCTTGATAGGGTAATTGTGGCCGACCAAGGGGATTGTTCAGTTTTGCCTTAAAAGAGAACCAATTCCAGAGCAGAGAGGAAGAGCCCACCACCACCAAAGAAGGAGGGATCTGCAGCAGGGACCAGCAGCAGAGACCCGCAGGGGATGGCACAGTGGGCTTCCCAGTCCACGGAATGAGAAAGCTGAGTGCCTCTGGGCAGAGACTGGGGGCGAGGGAGATGTCTACACCTGACCCACAAATTTGGGACTTGCCAGCCTCCCCAACCATGTGAGCCATTTCCCTTATGCGGTTCATGAGTTCTATGAGATGTTGCAGGGAATTAGGGAACCCAAAGACAGGAGGGAGAGTACTGAGGCAAAATGGAGTAGTTGATGTTAGAGATGGTGGAGTGGCACAGCAGCTTGGAAAAGTTAGAGATTTGGGACATCTTTAACCTCTGCTTCATAGGAACCAGCTTTGTGCTGCTCCTTATAAAAGAAATTATTCATTTAATGAGAGATTTTGGTCTGTAATTTTCTTTTTTTGTGGTGTCTTTGCCTGGCTTTGGTTGTCAGGGTTATGCTGGTTTCATAGAATTAATTTAAGAGTATTCCTTCTTTTTCTATGTTCTGAAATAGTTTGACTAGAACTGGTGTGAGCCCTTCTCTAAATATCTGGTAGAATTCTTCAGTGAAACTGTTTGGACTAGGGCTTTTTTTGTTGTTGTTGTTGGAAATTTTTTTTAATTAGCTCTTCAATCTCTTCTCTTGTTACGTGTCTGTTCAGATTTTCTATCTCAGTTTGTGTTAGTTTTGGTAGGGAGTGTGTTTCTAGAAATTTGTCCATTTCCTCTAGGTTCTCAAAATTGGAGTACAATTTTTCATAGTATTCTGTTATGATCCCTTTTATTTCAGTTGGGTCTGTTGTAATGTCTCCTATCTCATTTCTTATTCGGGTTATTTGCTTCCTCTCCTGTTTTTCTTTTGTCAGTTTGGCCAATGGTTTGTCAATTTTGTTGATCTTTTCAAAGAACCAACTTTTGGTCTTGTTGATTCTTTCTACTGCTCTTCTGTTCTCTATTTCATTTACTTCTGCTCTAATCTTTATTATTTCCTTCTGGTGGCTGTGGGTTTCTTTTGCTGTTCTCTTCCTATTTGTTCAAGTTGTAGGGCTAACGTTTTGATTTGGGCCCATTCTTCTTTTTTGACATGTATGTTTATTGCTATAAAGTGACCTCTGAGCGCTGCCTTTGTTATGACCCAAAGGTTTTGGTATGATGTGTTTTCACTCTCATGAGATTCTAGGAATCTAATTACCCAGTTGTTTTTAAGCAAGGTGTTATTCAGTTTCCATGTATTTGACTCTTTTCCTTGCTCTTCCTGTCACAGATTCTACTTTTATGGTGGTGTGATCAGAGAGAATACTTTGTATATTTCAATGTTTTGGATTTTATTGAGGGTTGCTTTATGGCCTAAAATATAGTTTATTCTGGAGAATGTTGTATGTGCTTTGGAAATAATCTATACTTTGCTGCTGTTGGGTGGTGTGTTCCATATATGTTTATGAGGTCAAGTTGGTTGATTGTGCCCTTTATATCTTCCATATCTTTGTTTAGTTTCTTTCTAGATGTTCTGTCCTTTACCAAGAGTGGTGTGTTGAAGTCTCCAACTATCATTGTGGAACTGTCTACTCCTCTTTTCAGTGCTGTTAGAGTTTGTTTTATGAATTTTGGAGCCCTGTCGTTGGGTTCATAGATACATATTAAAGTTATGTCTTCTTGGTGGATTGTCTCTGTAATAATTATATAACATCTTTCTTGGTCTTTTATGGTAATAAAATAGATTTTCATTTTGTCTTACAGTATATTTTATCTGAGATTAGTATTGTCACTCCTGCTCTTTTTCGGTTGCTGTTTGCCTGATATATTTTTTCCATCCTTTCCTTTTTAATATATTTATGTCTTTGTATCTGTTTCAGTTATCTGGTGCTGCTATAACAGAAATACCACAAGCGGATGGCTTTAACAAAGGAATTTATTCTCGCACAGTTTAGTAGGCTACAAGTCCAAATTCAGGGCATCAGCTCCAGGGGAAGGCTTTCTCTGTCACCTCTAGAGGAAGGACCGTGTCATCAATCTTCCTTTGGCCTAGGAGATTCTCCGCACAGAAACCTAAGGTCCAAAGGACATGCTCTGCTCCCAGCACTGCTTTCTTGGTGGTATGAGGTCCCCTTGTCTCTCTGCTTACTTCTCTCTCTTACATCCCAAAAGAGACTGGCTTAAGACACTATCTAATCTTGTAGATCTCATCAATGTTAACTGCCACTAATCCATCTCATTATATCATAGTGATAGAATTTATAACACATAGGGAAATCACATCAGATGACAAAATGGTAGACAATCATACAATACTGGGAATCATGACCCAGTCAAGTTGACAGATATTTTCAGGGGACACAATTCAATCCATGACAGTATCTAAGGCATTTCTCTTGTAGACAGCAGATAGATGGGGCATGTTTTTTCATCCATTCTGCCACAATCTGTCTTTTTATGGGTGCATTCAAGCCATTAACATTTAGTGAGATTATCAATAGGTATGAATTTATTGCTGTCATACTGTTATGCTTATTTTTTTTTTTTTTTTTAATGAAGAGAAGTTTATTTCCTCCTAGTCAAAGTAGGCTAAAAGTCCAAATTCAGGGCATCAGCTCCAGGGGAAGGCGTTCTCTGTCAGCCTTCTTCTCTTCGGTGTTCCCCTGGACTAGGAGCTTCTCTGTGCAGGAACCCCGGTCCGAAGGACGCGCTCTGCTCCCAGCACTGCTTTCTTGATGGTATGAGGTCCCCCTGTCTCACTGCTCACTTCTGTCTTTTATATCTCAAGAGATTGCCTCAGGACACAATCCAGTCTTGTAGATCAGGTCCTGCCTTACTAACACAACTGCCACCCATCCTCCCTCATTAACATCATAGAGGCAGGTTTACAACATACAGGAAAATCACACAGTACCAGGAATCGTGGCCTAGCGAGAAATTGATACACACATTTTTTGGGGGACATAATTCAAACCATGACATTCTACCCTTTGGCCCCCAAAAAATCACATCCTTGCAACATGGAAAACATATTCACCCCATCATATCATAGCAAAAGTCTTAACTCCAAGTCTAAAATCCAAAAATTCCTCTTCATCTGTGAAATCTAGAACACAGCTTATCTGCTTTCAAAGGTACAATGGCACAACAGGCACAAGCTAGACATTTTCATTACAAATGGGAGAAACTAGAGGAAAAGAAGTGATAACAGGCAGCAAGCAAGTCAGCAGGACACATTACATTAGCTCTCAAGGCTTTGAAACTAATCCTCTGTTCTCTGAGACAATTTACACAATGGCCCTGCCCCCAGACTCTAGGTATTGGCCACAGTCTCTGGATTTTGAGTGGAGGCCCCTGGCCCTGGGCTTCAGCTCCGCCTTCCAGGCCCACTGGGACAGCAACTCTGCTCCCTTGGCTTTAGGCGCACCATTCTCCTAGTCCCTCTAAGTGGTGACTCCACCCTTAGAAGCACCAGAGGCCACTGCTCCACCCTTTGAAACCCCTGAGGTCATGGCCATACCTTTTGAGAGTGAGGCAGATAGGCTTCTTGTGTCCCTAGTCTCTTCAGCTTCTGCTTCCTGTGGCCTTTCAGCCCTCGGGCCTCATGCCCACATCTGCCCTGCTGGGGCAAGTGTTCCAAAGCTCTGTAGCTCCACCAGTATAAGTGCCCAGAGGCACCCCACTCCGCCAGGAAGCCTGCACACAGGCACTCAGCTCCCTTGCTCCGTGGGTCGGCAGGCCTAGCCCAACCGATAAGTGCCCAGAGGCACCCCATTCCACCAGGAAGCCACCTGCACACAGGCACTCAGCTCTCTCACTCTGTGGGTTGGCTCCAGTGCCATCTCGCACTGGTCTACTGGTTCTGCTGCCGTTGGTTCTCTGCTGCTGCCGCTTCTCTGCTGCTGTAGGTTCTCTGCTGCTGCTGGTCCTCTGTCACTGCCGCACGTCTATCCATTCAGTTTTAAAACCACTTCCACATTGTAGCTATCTGTTAGAGCAGCACCCCACTCTCTTGGTACCAAATTCTGTCTTAGTTATCTAGTGCTGCTACAACAGAAATACCACAAGTGGATGGTTTTAATGAACAGAAGTTTATTTCCTCACAGTCAAAGTAGGCTAAAAATACAAATTCAGGGCATCAGCTCCAGGGGAAGGCTTTTTCTCTCTGTTGGCCTTCTTCTCTTCAGCGTTCCCCCTGACTAGGAGCTTCTCGATGCAGGGACCCCAGTTCCAAAGGACGCACTCTGCTCCCGGAACTGCCCTCTTGATGGTATGAGGTCCCCCTGTTATGCTTATTTATGTGGTGCTAACGTTACCTTTGTTCCTCTTACTTTCCTATGCTGAGTTCCTTTTGTTTGTGGATTTTCTGTTCATTTCTTTTGTTATTATAGATTCTCTGTTTACTAAGTCTTTGTTTTTCTTCTTTTTTATTTTCATGAGTAAGTTTGTTAACTTTCTTTGTGGTTACTTTGAAATTTATCCTTATCTTTCTAAGTTTCAACCAGTCTTTTATTACTTGATATAGCCTTGACTTCCTTTCCATGTGAAAGTTCTACACCCACATCATTTATTCCCCCTTTTATAGTTTCGACATTGTCATCATTTACAGACTGACATCTCTGGCTCCATGTTTTAAGTCTTCTAGCTTTGTTTTATTATTGAGAGTTCTTTATCTAAGTTGGTATCTGGCTGATGCTGTCCTGTGTCCTAGACTCAGGCTGTTGTCTGATGTTGGTTGTCTAACCGAAGGACTCCCTGTAAGTCTGGTTTGGTTTTTGCAAATTCCCTTAATTTCTGTTTATCTGGAAATATTCTAATTCCTCCATCGTATCTGAGAGAGAATTTTGCAGGATACATTATCCCTGGTTGGTGGTTTTTTTCTTTCAACGTCTTATATATGTCATCCCATTTCCTTCTTGCCTTTATAGTTTCTGCTGAGTAATCAGAGCTCAGTCCAATTGTTTCACCTTTGTGACTTTTCTGTTTTCTCGAGCTGCTCTCAGAATTCTTTCTTTGTCCTTGGTTTTGGCAAATGTGATTATGTGTCTTGGCGACTTTTCTTGGAATCTATCCTATGTGGGGTTTGTTAAGAATCGTGGAACGTCAGCTTTTTGTCTTTCATATTTGGGAAGTTTTCTGCCAGCAAATCTTAAATAATCTTCTCTGTGTTTCCCATTTTCTCCCGGTTTTGGAACTCTGACCATGTGCAAATATTTGCTCTTGACTGTGTCCCACATAATTCTTAGGTTTTCTTCATTCTTTTCTCTGTTTTTCCTGAAACCATGTTGCGCCCATGGATTTGTCTTCAATCTCACTGATTCTATCTTCCATTATTTCAAATTTACTCCTAAAGCCTTCTATTGAGTTGTCCATTTCTGAAATTTTGTTGTTTATCTTTTGGACTTCTATTTGCTGTTTTGGTATGATTTCTAATTGTTTACTTATTTTGACATTTTGTTCTTGTATTATTTTCCTGAATTCTTCTATTGCTTTGTCTGTGTTTTCCTTGATTTTGCCTATGTTTTCGTTGGTTTCATCTGAGTTTTTCTTGATCTCTTTCTTAATCTCTTGATAGCCCTAGACGTTAGTCTTTTGAATTCCATATCAGGTAGTTCCAATGACTTTTCTCCTATTGCAAGGTTATCTGATTATTTTGGTCACTTGCTGAAGCCATCTCGTCCTGCTTTTTTATACGTTTTGACATTGTCTGCTCTCTCCAAGACATTAAGGTGTTATTTTCTTTATTGATTGTATGTTCGTTTCATCCTGCTTTTTGTTTTGTTTTGATATGTCAGGGCTGGCAGGCCAGGTGTGCTTTGCTGCTAGCTCATCTGTGGGCACAACAGCTCTCACCACCTTGTCCAAGTGGGCAAGGCAGCAGCAGGCAGGGTGAGCCCACTTCACTGTACACTGGTTTGGCAAGATGGCTGAAGGTGAACTGGGTGGGTGCTGTTCTCCTTCTAATATTGGTCTAGTGTTGTGGCAGCATTGATAGCTCCTTGCCAGATGGGCAGAGGTGTTGGATGGGCCGTGGTACGGGCTTGCTTCCCACCATTCAGCAGCTGGTTGAATGGCAGGAGGGGTGGGTCAGTTTGGGCGTGGTGTGGCAGCATGCCTGAACACCGGAGGCACTCCAGCCACAGCAGAGCCAGTGGTTTGGTGGGTGGGTGGGGAGAATGGCATAAGTGGCCAGGTGGGAGGGAGAAAGAAAAGAAGAGAAAGGAAAAAAAACAGCGTGGTGGCAGCCGATGGGTGGGGACACGGTGGATCCGGGAACTGGTAGGAACAGGGGAGAGGTGGTATACAGGGCTAAGTGGGAGAGAGAATGAAAAATAGGGAAAAAAATGACAGTGCGGTGGGGGCTGTCAGTCTTGGGTACGGCAGACTCAGGGCAGTGGCAAGCCAGTGCAACAGAGGCACTCTATCCACAGCCATGTGGCTGGAGCTGGCAGGAAGGTGGGAGAGGTGGCATACATGGCTAGGTGGGAGGAAGAAAATAAAGAAAGGATAAAGGAAAAAAAACTGGCAGTGCGGTGGGGGCCAGCGAGTGGAGGTCCAGTGGTAACGGAGGGGAGGTGGCTTATTGGGCTAGGTAGGATGGAGAAGGAAAAAAAATGGCAGCATGGCAGGAGCCAGCAGGTGGGGGCGGGAACGACACAGTGCAGCTGCTGTCCAGTGTACTGGTGGTTCTCTAACCGTGGCAGCATGAAGGGGTGGCAGGAAGTGGGGGAGGTGGCATAAGGGACTAGGTGAATGGGAGAAAGAAAAGAAATGAAGAAAGAAAAAAATGGCAGTACAGTGTTGGTCAGCGAGTGGGGCGGGGGGGTAGACCTGTGGGACAGTGGGAAGGGAAGAGAAGTGGCATACAGGGCTAGGTGGGAGGGAGAAAGAAAAGTAAAAAAAATGATGACACAGCAGGAGCTAGAAGGAAGGGGGAGGTGGTGTACAGGGCAGGGGGGGAGGAAAAAAAAAATAAAAAAGCCTCATGGTGGAAAGGGGAGGGTGGGCCTTGGTGGTGGAAGTGGCGCTCCTACTGTGGCCCCGGCAGTGGGAGCTGCCAGGATGGAGGAATTCTTGCTTCCACTCACCAGAAGGGTGAGGGATGGAAAAGCATGTTTCTCTGGTTACTGAGTGCTCTGTCTCCCCTTAGGAGCTCCTTGAAGTTGCTTTCTCGTACTCCCCCTCTGGGGTTATTGCTGGCTGTGTTTCAAGATGGTCATGCTCTGCTGTGTTAGTTGGCAGGGGACTTCCATTCTGTATCTTTCCTTGTTCTCTGTTTTCCATCAGTCTCTTCTTCCATTCGGTGTTTGATCTAGTTCTTTATCCCTTCATTTAATGCTCAGGGTTTCAGGACTGACATTTATATCTATTTTACTTAGTTTTTTTTGGTCTTTGCTGCAGAAGGGACAGCGTGGTGCATCTGTCAAGGTTGCCATGTTGGCTCCAGTCCCTTAGGCCAACTGATTTTTGACAAAGCTGCAAAGACAATTAATAGAGAAAAGATAGTCTTTTCAACAGCGTTGGAACAACTGGATATCCATATGCAAAAAACTGGATCTCAATTTAAACCTCACACCTTATATAAAACTTATAACACATCACAAATTTAAATGCAAAATATAAAACTATAAAACTTAGAAATAAATTTGTTAGAAAATATTCGTGAACCGGTGTTGTGCAAAGACATGACAAAAAAAGCACAATTCATAAAAGAAAAAAAATGTTAACTTGAACTTCATTAAAATTGAACACTTATTCTGTGAAAGACACTGTTAAGAAAATGAAAAGACAAGCTACAGAGTTGGAAAAAATTTCTATAAATTACATATTTGACCAAGGACATGTATCCTGAATATACAGAAAACACTCAAAACTCAACAGTAAGAAAACAACCCAATTAAAATACAGGCAAAAAAACTTCAACAGTTGAGCGAGGAGGATATATTGACTGCAAATAAATACAGGCAGTTCCCGCATTACGAACAAGTTTTGTTCCTAAGTCTGTCTTTAAATCAAATTTGTATGTAAGTCAGAACAGTTAGGTATAGCTCGTATCTAACATCAAATGTTTGTCTTAGCATATAGTTTATACTGTATCTTTCTGTGCATAAAAACATTAAAAGAACCACTTCCAGATACACTAAAACATCTTTAACATAATAATACAGTAATTAATAATAATGTTCTGATGCGTGTTGCAAAGTACCACCTGTTTGTTATTACGAACCACTGTATGTACCTCAAATGTTTAATTTAATAGGCTTTATGAGGGCTGGTTTGTTAACTACGGGTTGTACATAAGTTGGACATTTGTAACCCAGAGACTGCCTGTACAAGAAAGAAGTTTGACGTCATTAAGCAATCTCAAAAGGTTACAACAACTGTATCATTACATTTACATGGCAATCTTAAAAACACAAAGCTACAGTGGTGGAGAACACAGCAGTAGTTGCCAAGGTGCAAGGTTAGGGGAGGGTGTGAACACAAAGTGGTAACACAAGGGAGTTTTAAAGAGCTCAGCTGCTAACCAAAAGGTTAGCAATTCGAATCTACCAGCTACTCCTTGGAAACACTAAGCGGCAGTTCTACTCTATCCTATAGGTCTCTATGAGTCAGAACTGACTCGACAGCAACGAGTTTATTTTTTTTTTTGGAACGATTATGAATATTTATTATGATTACAGTGAGGGTTACATGAATGTATATGTGTTAGGACTCAGAGAATTACAGACCCCCAAAAAGTCAATTTTACTGTATATTAATTTTAAAAACATATATTTCTTAATTTTAAAAATAAAAACCAACAAGTATCTGAAAAGGCTATTAAAATATTCCTCCCTTTTCAAACTATATACCCGCACGAGGCCAGATTTTCCTTTATACGTCAACTAAAACAACATATTGCAACAGAGTGAACACAGAAGCATGAGAAGCCAGCTATCTTCTATCATGCCAGACAATAAAGACATTTGCAAAAATGTAAAACATTGCTCATCCAACCAATTTGTATTTTTGTTTTGGAAAATGGTTAACACAATAGTTGTAATATTGTTACTTAAAATAAATTTTAAGTTACTCAGTTTTAATTTCTAACACAGTAAATATCGGTAGATATAAACCCACATTAAAATAAAATCTCTTTAGAGTCCTCAATAATTTTTAAGAGTACTAACGGGTCATAAAACCAAAGATTTTGAGAACAGCTAGATTATGTAATAATAATCTATATTTGAATTAATTTTTCCGCTCTTGATAATCTTGGTTTATTTATGGTATATAGTTATTTGAATGAGTAAACATTAATTTTCCTTTAATTCTACCATCTTAACTTATACCGAATCATTCTTTCATTAAACAAACATTTGATGAGTACCCTGCCAAAAACTGTGGGAAATACTAAGATGAGTAAGTCATGATTCCTATGCTTTAGGGTAAGAGTGGTAGGAAAATTTGATCTCCAGAGCAGCCTGACACACTAAGTTGAGAAGGATGTTGAGGCAGAGGCTGAGTTCATCAGGAAAGCATGCCATAATTGATTACCGATGGTCTCAGAAGAGGACAACAGAAACATTCATCCATTCAACAAGTATTTACTGGGAAGCTACTATATATGCCAGACATTGATCTTCAGCATATGTTCACAAGGAAAAAGCACACAGAAGAGGAGGTGATAATAAAAGTTTGGAAGCTGGAGAGCAGATGTACAAGAGGCAACTGATCAAATGAACCTTAGAAAGTTGAATCCACATCAGCACTGGAGAAGGCCAATAAGCAACCTGATTTACAACAGAAATCCCTAAAAGCTCAGGAATTGGCAGTACCAGGTATCTCTGAAAGCAGAAATGAAGGTGGAACTAAAAACAAAAGAACAGATTGAATGTATGCCTAAGAAAACGTTAGACCACAAGACACTTTTCCCTACTCTATACAGCCAACTGACTGCCCTCCCCTACAACAGCAGAAAAACAGAGGGTCTCTGGACTGGAAGACACCAGGTACAGTTAAGGAATGAGTACCATACTGAGAAGTGGATTTTCTGAAATGCAACTTAGTGAATATGTATACCCCAGTTTTCTCCCCCTTTCTCAGCTTCCAGAAACTAATAGCCATTCCTTCCTCTCTAGGGAAACGATGGGAAGAGTTAGCCAGCTAGATAATGCTACAGTGAAGACTACAGTTGAGACACATGTACACATACTGTATACACACACACACTGTGATCATTAAGGCTGTGTGTCAACTTGGCTGGGCCATGATTCTCCGTGGTTTGGCAGTCATGAGGTAGATTGGCAGTCGTGTAATAATGTAATCACCTATATGATGAGATCTTGTATAATGTGATCACCTCCATGATGGGATTTGCTGTGAGTAGCCAATCCACTGAAAGGGATTTTCCTTGGGGATGTGGCCTGCATCCAATATAGGTGGACTTTCTGGCAAGGCTTGGGGGCTATTGTTCACTCTGGATCCTGCAGCTGGCTCCTGTTCACCTGACCTCTGGTTCTTGGGCCTTGAGCTAGCAGCTTGCCTACCAATCTTGGGATTCGTCAGGCTCCACTGTCTGGATCTTGGGTTTGCCAGCCCCTGCAGCTACATGAGTCAGAAGATGTCTCCAGCCTGACTCACAGACTTAGGATTTCCAGCCTCTACAACTGTGTGAGCCATTTCCTTGATATGAATCTCTCTCTCTCTATATATATATATATATACATATATATACATATAAAGCAAAACCAGTGAAGTATCTCTCTGTCTCTCTCTCTATATATATAAACACACACTCACATATATATAGGTACGGAGAGAGAGAGAGAGACACTTCACTGGTTTTGCTTCTCTAGAGAACCCAGCCTAAGACACACACAAACATCTACACTATCAATCAGCTTCATTCTTTAAAAGACACAACCAAAGATTACTGAACCTGAAGAAAACATCTGCCATGAAAGAGAGACATAAAACAAACAAACAAAAAAAAAGAACTAGGAGTAAACAGAGGCTACATAAGTATAAAACTTCAAAAAAACAAACACTGATATCCTGAGACAGATATTGTATCCATAAAACAAGAAGTAGACAAGATTTTAAAAAAAAAGAGAACCAAAGGAGCTTTTGGAAATCAGGTATATAATACCTAGAAATGAAAAATATAATAAAGGGTTGAGCAATAAAATTTAAAGAACATTTCAGAAAGTAGAGCAAACAGACAAAAGCATGGAAAATGGGAGAAAAAGATAAGGAAATTAGAGGACCAGTCAAGAAGGTTCAACATCTAAATAATACAGAAAGTGTCTGAAGAGTTACAGAAAGAGAAAATAGAAGTGAAGAAATCATCAAAGTACCTAAAAAAATTTTCCCAGTCTGAGTTTTATGATTGATAAACTACATCAAATGCCCCACGTAAGAGACCCACACCAAAACACATTAGGACAATTTCAAACACAGGGACACAGAAAAAATCCTCCATATTTCCAAAAAGAGATTTAATATTTAATACAAAGATTCAAGAATCAGAATGACTGGCCAGCTTCTCAATAGCAAGGCTTGAAGTTAGAACACAATAAAGCAGCAACTTCAAAATTCTGAGGGAAAATTATTTCCATCTTTGAATTCTATACCCAGCCAAACTCTCAAAGAGGTAGCATATAGAATAACGATATTTTCAGACATGTAAGGTTCATAAATATTTACTTCCCATATCCTTTCTCAGGATTCTACTGGTGAATGTGCTCCATCAAAACAAGAGTATACATATGGGTATACTATACGGGATTCAGGCAGCAGAGAATCCAACACCGGAGAGAGATGAAAGAAATTCCCCCAAATAATGGTAAAGGGAGACTCCAGGAGGACAGCTATACAACTAGGCAGCTGAATAACATTCCAGATTGGAGAAGATCAGAAGGCTCCAGGCAAGGTTTTTCAAAGATGATGCTATTGATACAATACTTAAATAAGCTTGAATGCAATGAGAGATTTATACAATTGATGGAAAGTTTGGGACTGAATCAGTCATTAGGAAACTAAGCAAAGAAAAACAGGAGAATTATTAGCTCTAGAAAAAGCAAAACTAGCGTACGGAACCACCACTTGTCTGTCAGTTTGTCGTACAGTGGTAGCTTTCATGTTGTTGTGATGCTGGAAGCTATGCCACCGGTATTTCAAATACCACCAGGGTCACCCTTGGTGGACAGGTTTCAGTGGCGCTTCCAGACTAAGAAAGACTAGGAAGAAGGACCTGGCAGTCTACTTCTGAAAAAACTGGCCAGTGAAAACCTTATGAACAGCAGCACAACACTGACTGATATCGTGTCAGAAGATGAGACCCTCAGGTTGGAAGGCACTCAAAAGACGACTGGGGAAGAACCGCCTCCTCAAAGTAGAGTCAACCTTAATGACCCAGACAGAGTAAAGCTTTTGCGAAGAAACAGTTACACACATTCACTAATAATCAGAATGTGGAAAGTATGAAGTATGTACCTAGGAAAACTGGAAGTCATCAAAAATGAAACAGAACACATAAAAATTGACATCCTAGGCATCAGTGACTTGAAATGGACTGGTATCGGCCATTCTGAATCAGACAATCATATGGTCTACTATGCCGGGAATGACAAATGGAAGAGCAATGGTGTTCCATTCATCGTCAAAAAGAACATTTCAAGATCTATCCTGAAGTACAATGCACTCAGGGGTAGGAAAATATCCACACGCCTACAAGGAAGACCAGTTAATACGACTATTATTCAAATTTACGCACAAACCACTAATGCCAAAAATGAAGAAATTGAAGATTTTTACCAACTTCTGTGGTGTGAAATTGATCAAACATGCAATCAGGATGCACTGATAATTACTGGTGATTCTAATGCAAAACTTGGAAATAAAGAAGGATTAGTAGTTGGAAAACATAGCCTTGGAGATAGAAACGACAGAGATAGCATGACAGAATTTTCCAAGACCAACAACTTCTTCATTATAAATATCTTTTCAACAACATAAACAGCAACTATACACATGGACTTCGCCAGATAGAATGCACAGGAATCAAATCGAATACATCTGTGGAAAGAGATGATGGAGAAGCTCAGTATCATCAGTCAGAACAAGGCCAAGGGCTGACTGCCTAACAGACCATCAACTGTTCATATATAAGTTCAAATTGAAGCTGAAGAAAATTAGAGCAAGACCACAAGAGCCAAAATACAATCTGGAGTATATCCCACCTGAATTTAGAGACCATCTCAGGAACAGATTTGATGCACTGAACACTAACGACGAATGAGACAAGTAGTGGAATGACATCAAGGACATCGTATATGAAGAAACCAGAAGGTCATTAAAAACACAGGAAAGAAAGAAAATACCAAAATGGATGTCAGAAGAAACTCTGACACTTGCCCTTGAACGTCAAATACCCCTAAAGCAAGTGGAAGAAATGATGAAGTAGAAGAGCGGAATAGAAGATTTCAAAGGAGAAGACAAAGTATTATAATGAAATGTGCAAAGACTTCGAGTTAGAAAACCAAAAGGGAAGAACGTGCTTGGAATTTATCAAGCTGAAAGAACTGAAAAAAAAAAAAAAAAAATTCAAGCCTGAGTTCCAAGACTGAGGGTTCTACAAGGAAAATACTGAACAATGCAGGAAGCATGAAAAGAAGATGGAAGGAATACACACAATCATTATACAAAAAAGAATTGGTTAACGTTCAACCATTTCAGGGAGCAGCATATAACCAAGAACTGATGGTACTGTAGGAAGAGGTCCAAGCTGCACTGCAGGCAATGGTGAAAAACAAGGCTCCAGGAATTGACGGAATACCAATTGAAATGTTTCAACCAACAGATGCAGCTCTGGAGGTGCTCACTCATCTATGCCAAGAAAACTGGAGGACAGCTTCCTGGTCAACTGACTGGAAGAGATTTATATTTGTGCCCATTCTAAAGAAAGATGATCCAACAGAATGCGGAAATTATTGAACGATATCATTAATATCACACACAAGTAAAATTTTGCGAAAGATCACTCAAAAGCGGTTGCAGAAGTACATGGACAGGGAACTGCCAGGAAGTTCAAGCCAGATTCTGAAGAGAATGTGGAACAAGGGATATTATTGCTGATGTCAGGTGGATCTTGGCTGAAAGCAGAGAATAACAGAAGGACATTTACCTGTGTTTTACTAACTATGCAAAGGAATTTGACTGTGTGATCATAACAAATTATGGATAACCCTGCAAAAAATGGGAATTTCACAGCACATGAGGAACCTGTAGGTAGACCAAGAGGCAGTCGTTTGAACAGAACGAGGGGATACTGCGTGGTTTAAAGTCAGGAAAGGTGTGCATCAGGGTTGTATCCTTTCGCTATACTTATTCAATCTGTATGCTGAGCAAATAATCTAAAAAGGTGGACTATATAAAGAACGTGGCAGCAGGATTGGGGGAAGATTCATTAACAACCTGCGATATGCAGATGACACAACCCTGCTTGCTGAAAGTGAAGAGGACTTGAAGCACTTACTGATGACGATCAAAGACTGCAGCCTTCAGTATGGATTGCACCTCAACAAAAAGAAAACCAAAATCTTCACAACTGGGTCAATAGGCAACATCATGATAAATGGAGAAAATACTGAAATTGTCCAGGATTTCATTTTACTTGGATCCACAATAAACACCCACAGCAGCAGCAGTTAAGAAATCAAACGAAGCACTGCATCCGGCAAATATGCTGCAGAAGACCTCTTTAAAGTGTTAAAAAGCAAAGACATCACTTTGAGGACTAAGGTGCACCTGACTCAAGTCACAGTATTTTCAATCGTCTCATATGAATGTGAAAGCCGGACAATGAATAAGGAAGACAGAAGAAGAACTGATGCCTTTGAATTATGGTGTTGGCAAAGAGTACTGAATATACCAACAAATCTGTGTTGGAAAAAGTAAAGCCAGAATGCTTAGAAGCAAGGTTGGTGAGACTTCATCTCACGTACTTTGGATACGTTATTAGGAGGGACCAGTCCCTGGAGAAGGAAATCACGTTTGGTAAAGTAGTGGGTCAGCAAAAAAGAGGAAGACCCACAGTGACATGGATTGACACAGTAGCTGTAACAATGGGCTCAATCGTAAGAATGATCATGAGTATGGTGCAGGATGAGGCAGTGTTTCATTCTGTTGTACACAGGGTCGCTATGGGTAGGAACTGACTTGATGGCAACTAACAAGAACAGTGTAGGGAAGAAAAGGTGATCATAGTGTGTATCACAGTATATATCATTATGTTGTTAGCTACCATCGAGTCCACCCCGACTCATGGCAACTCCATGCACAACAGAATGAAACTCTGCCTCATCCTGCACCATCTTCATGTTTAGCTGCAGATCGCACCATTCTGATCTATAGGGTTTTCAACGGCTGATTTTCACAAGTAGATCGCCAGACCTTTCTTCCCAGTCCATCTTAGTCTACAAGCTTTGCTGAAATGTGTTCAGCATCAGAGCTACATGCAAACCTCCACTGACAGACAAGACAAGTGCATGGGATGCATTGGCTGGGAATCAAACCCGTATCCCTCACATGGAAAGCCAGAATTCTACCACTGAACCACCACTGCCCCCTACCATATATATCACAGTGAGTGAGAGAGTGTGTGTGTGTGTGTGTGTGTGTGTGTGTGTGTGTGCGATGCTACTGAGAAAATACTTAACACACAACTTCTGGCTTACGTGTCAAAAGCATTTAAAAAGTCATAACTTCAACTCTGAATGTTGGTCTAACTAAAATTAAGATATAACATGTGGAATAACAGGAGGACAGAACTGTGATTATGTGGCAGGAAGGAGATGGACAGTGGAAAAACTAAATTCTCATCATTCATAGTGAGAAGCCAATAGATAATGCCTAAAACTAGAAAATTAATCAGCAACAATCCAAGCATGTAAGTTTGAGATATGAAAGTAAATACCAAAAGAATCAGCAAAAAGTGTTGAAAGAGTTGGTACTTTTGTGGAACAGGAAACGGGACAGAAGAGGGAGGTCAGAAGACTGTTCTTTTCTATAACAAGCTGTACAGAGCCATTAAACTCCTTAAATTATACACATACTTAACTCTGATTAAAATAAATTTAAAAAGTAATTTGTAGAAGAACATTTAAACATGGAAAGTTCTGCACTTTAAGTGAAAAACAGAAAGCAGTATATGTATACATACAATCCCACCTCTACTAAAAAGGTATATAAACCAAAAAAAAAAAAATCCACTGCTGTCGAGTTGATTCCAACTCACAGAGACCCTACAGGATAGAGTAGAACTGTCCCATGGGTTTCCAAGACTGTAAATCTTTATGGAAGCAGACTGTCACATCTTTCTCCCACGGAGCGGCTGGTGGGTTTAAACCATCAACCTCAGGAGGTGGTGCCAAGATGGCAGAGTAGTCAGATGCTTTCAGTAGAACCTCTTCCAAAAAAGACCCCAAAAGACAAGTGATTCGATTATATACAGCAATCCGGGAGCTCTGAACATCAAAGGCAGAGTTGAGGAACCGGACTGACTGGCATGGGGAGATAGGGACAGTTCGGAAGCAACGAGGAGATTCCAGACCTGACCCAGTGAGAGCCTGAGCCCTTCAGGCATGATCAGCTTGGGGGTGAGTGGTGAGGCAGGCAAGCAGTGGGGCTCGGGAGGCGCGTTTTCCACACCGGGAAAGACCCAGTGCCAGAGAGTCTACACGGCCAACTAGAACGAGTCAGAAGCAGCCCTCATTGGTGAAAGGTAAGTACATGCATACAGCTTCCGTGGGGATCAAAAACACCCTCCTTAGGGAAAAACCTCTCTCCCATTTACCTCCCCGCTCCCTGCTCTACACTGGGTCCCAAACCAGCTTCGGCAATTCCTGAGTCCCTGGGCTGGAAGTAGGATGCGTCACACCCCCGGAGCCATTCTCCCTGCCTTGGAGTGTGAACAAATTAACATATGGGAAAAAATAAACTACCGGCTCCACTAAGCCAGGAACCCAGGGTAGGCACAGCTCCTTTGCCTAGACACAGGCATAAGGGATCCACAGACTTTGAGTGCCTTTCCCCCTGCACAGACTTGTGCGGGCCCATCTAAACAGCGTAGGCCCTCATTACTGCAGTACAACAGGATATATACCCAGAACTCTAACTTCAACTGTTTCAGCTGTGAAGTGGCAGGTTCTTGATATTTGACACTGCTCTGTCCATTAAGCAGGGTCTTCACCTACCCACATCGGGGGGCCTGAGGACTGGTGGCTCCACCCACGTGACCTAGCCACCTGCAATAGGGGCCCATGAATAAGAGGTGCCCCCCAGTCCTTACAGCCAACGGCATTAGGTGCTCATAGACCAGCTGCAAAACCCACTCACCTACGTGCTCTAGGGAACAGGGACGTGCCTTCCTCCTGGACACTCCGGCGGCTGTCAGCCCTCTGCCTTGCTCAGAGTGTGCTCCCTGCTGCAGCCAGGTGCCTGCACCTACACCTGTCTAGGACTGTCAGTGAGAGCCTACACCACACACTTGGTGGCTATCTACCTCGGGACCTAAGCTGAATCCATACAGGAGGAGTGGGTGGACTCCTGAGCTCACATACCTAGTAACAGATCTAACCACCTGATGACAGGACGTTAGAGCTTCAAAGGTGACAATAATCAACCTAGCTCATATGACCAGCCTATTTGGGCATATCAGAACAAACCAAGAAGCAAGGAAACACTAAGCAAACATAAACTAAGTAAATATAATAACTTATTGATGTCTCAGAGACAATATTCAGTATCAAATCACATGAACAGGCAAGCCATGATGGCTTCAGCAAGCTCCCAAAATAAAGAATCTAGAAATTTTCCAGAGGAGGAAAATTTCTTGGAATTACTGGGGCAGAATACAAAAGATTAATACACAGAACTCTTTAAGAAATTAGGAAGGAAATGAAGCAAAACGCACAACATGCAATACAAGAAATTAAAGATTAGAGAAGAGCATAATGACAAATTTAACAGGCTGCAAGAATCCACAGACAGAAATCAGAAACCCAGAAGATTAACAATAAAATTTCAGAATTAGACAACTCAATACAAAGTCACAGGAGAATTGAGGCAATGGAAGTCAGAATTAGTGAGACTTAAGATAAGGCACTTGACACCAACTTACTTGAGGAAAAATCAGATAAAAGGATTTAAAAAAACATAGAAGCCCTTAGAATTATGTGGGACTCTATCAAGAGGAATAACCTAAAAGTGACTGGAGTACGAGAGCGAGGGGGATAACAGAAAATAAAGAGAATTGTTGAAGATTTGTTGGCAGAAAACTCAGATATTGTGAAAGATGAGAAGTTACCTATCCAAGATGCTCATCAAACCCCACATAAGGTAGATCCCAAAAGAAAGTCACCAAGACATATTATAATTAAACTTGCCAAAACCAAGGATAAAGAAAGAATTTTAAGAGAGGCTAGCGATAAACAAAAAGTCATCTACAAAGGAGAATCAATAAGAATAAGCTTGGACTACTCAGCAGAAACCATGCAGGCAAGGAG
>NW_004444012.1:11215951-11222924 GCF_000243295.1 Trichechus manatus latirostris
TCTGGGGTCTTAAAAGCTTGCAAGCAGCCATCTAAGATGCATCAATTGGTCCCAACCACCTGGAGTAAAGAAGAATGAAGAACACCAAAGACACAAGGACAGTATTAGCCCAAGAGACAGAAAGGGCCACATAAACCAGAGACTTCATCAGCCTGAGACCAGAAGAGCTAGATGGTGCCCAGCTACCATCAATGACCGCCCTGACAGGGAACACAACAGAGAGTCCCGGATGGAGCAGGAGAAAGGTGGGATGCAGAACTCAAATTCTAGTAAGAAGATCAGACTTAATGGTCTGACTGAGACTGAAAGAACCCTGGAAAGCATGGCCCCTGGATTCTCTATCAGCCCAGAACTGAAACAATTTCTGAGGCCAATTCTTCAGACAGGGATTGGATTGGACTGTGGGACATAAAGTGATACTTCTGAGGAATGTGCCTCTTAGCTCAAGTTGATACAAGAGACTCAATGGACAGCTTCTGTCTGGAGGTGAGATGGGAAGGCAGACAGGGTTAGGAGCTGGTTGAATGGATGTGCGAAATCAGAGATGGAAAGGAGGAGTGTGCTGTCACAGTATGGGGATAGCAATTACAGTCACATAACAATGTATATATAAATTTTTGTATGGGAAAAAATTAATTTTTTTTTTAAAAAGACAGAAAAAACCCCACCAACCTCTTGGTTAGCAGCTGCGTGCTTTAACCACTGCACCACCAAGGCTTCTTTAAAATGTATACACATACAAACATCATGCATAAAATTGAACTGATAACTACCAGGTATTAACAATGGTGATTTCTATGTAGTATGAGTATTTTCTTGGGGAGGATTCCTCTTTTGTAAATCTACTACAGCGAATATGTATTTCTGCAATAAGTAGAAAAACATTATTTTGAAGCTTAAATTTTAAATAAAACTATTAGGTACCCAAAACTATTTAACCATATAATTTTCATTATCTCACCCAAAATCACCAGTAGAAGGATCATGGAAAAGAATCATATCCTGGGTGGAGTCCTTCAGAACACTGAGTAACTCTAATAGCCTTGCCCCAGTTAGAAACTGAACTCTAGAAAAAAAGCCCAGAATCCTTTAAGCTATCTGGGTACAGTGAGCTGTTTCTAAAATAACTCCCAATGACTCCTGCTATTTAGCCCCTCCATTGAGTGTGGGCTGGACATAGTGACTTGACTCTAATGAATAGAATACAGAATACAAAAAAAGTGATAGGGTGTCACTTCCAAGGTAGGTTATAAATGACTGGTGACTTCTATCTTGGTCACATTGTCTCTCTCTGGCACTTCCTACTTCCTCGCTCTGATGAAGCAAGATGCTGTGCCATAAGCTGCCCCATGGAAAGGATCACGTGACGAAGAGCTGAGGGCAGCTTCTGGTCAACAACTAGTGAAGAACTGAGGCCCCTCAGTCCGACAACTCACAAGGAACGAAATCCTGTCAACAACCACTCTTCCTCAGTTGAGCCTTGTGATGACTGCTGCCCACCTTGATTGCAGCCTGTGACTGACTCTGACAGAGAGTATCCAGTTCAGTCACACTTGAAATCTGATCCATAGAAATTGTGTAATAGTAAATTCTGTTGCTTTAAACACTGTGTTTTGGGGTAATTTGGTATGCAGCAATATATAACTAGTACACACGTCTTAGTTTCTTAGTGTTGCTGTAACAGATATATCCACAAGTGGGTAACTTTAATGAACAGAAATGTATTTTTTCAATTTAGGAGGCGAGAAGTCCGAATTCAGGACAATGGCACTAGGGGAAGGCTGTCTCTGTCTGTTGTCAGGGAAAATCCTTGTCTCTTCCAGTGTCTCTTCCTTGGTTCCTTGGGAATCTCCATGTGGCATCAATGTTTCTCCATTTGCACTTCCTTGCTTCCCTGCCTAATCTGCGCTTTTTATATCTCAAAACACACTCTATGTGATATGCCCTCATCAACATAACAAAGAAACTCTATTCCCAAATGGAATTATATCTACAAAAATGTGGGGGTTAGGATTTATAACACACATTTTGGGGAGACACAATTCAATCCATAACATGAGACTTCACTGATATGGCAATAGTTTCTGAAACTTGTATATAAATACAAAATTCTTTTTGATTCCACATCATGAATCATACTGAAAAATTAATATAATGTGGCTGTAGTACCAATGCTACCAAATAATTGTTTTGGATTCATTTTTTACTAAGACTGCTATTCCTGTTAGGTGCTGGCAAGCAGATTTAGATGCATAGCAACTCCATGTGACAGGGTAGAACCGCCCCATAGTTTTCTAGGCTATAATGTTTATGGGAACAGAATGCTAAGTCTTTCTCCTGAGGAGTCTATAGGTGGGTTCAAACTGCCAACCTTTTGGTTACCAGCTGAGCAATTAACCATTGTGCCACCAGGTCTCCGTCAGTAAAACTAATAACTTGAAAATAAACGATCATAGTACAAGAATACTGGATACTTGCAACAGACAAATTAGATTTCTCCTTGGCAATATTCTTAATGACCTAAAATAGGAAGTAAATACCATGCTTATGAATTTTGACAACGATGCTAAATCTGGAGGTGTTGCCAAAACAAACCCAAGGAAAATAAAAATATGGACAGAATATACTAACTGGAGATTCAACTTGTAAAATGTAAAATAGCATGTGATGAAAAATCATTTGAAACACTTGCTAGACAGAAAAAATCTGAGAAGGAAATAGCCAACAAATTAATAAACGAACCCTGACAATTCCTTAGATTACAGACTTCTGGAAGATGAAGACCACATCATAATTATTTTATCCTCTGCCAGAACCAAATATTGAACTTTGCAGGTACTCAACAGAAATCTGGTGAAGTTAATTAACTTGCTGAAAATAAGACATCAAACTATATGTTATTTAAAAGTCATGTTGATTCACATATATAAATACAATAGAAAGATGCGAAAAAAAGGAAAACAAGAATGCTAAAAGACATGAAGGAAAATGGATTAAGGAACGTATAAGAATTCAAAAAACATAAACCAAACCAAACAAGTTTTGGTGATGAGAACTCCCTATGAGAATCCCTGAGAAATTAACATAGCACTGCAGTCTGTTTATTGTCTTCAAACTCCAGTGACTCCTCATAAAACAGAGATTAAGATTAGACTGTTGTGTTAGGTGCCATTAAGTTGATTCCAACATATAGTGACCCTATGGACAACAGAACAAAACACTGCCTGGTCTTGCGCCATCCTCACAATTGCTGCTGTGTTTGAGCCCATTGTTTCAGCCACTGTGTCAATTGTCCAGGGTCTTATTCTTTATCGCTGATCCTCTACTTTACCAAGCATGATGTTCTTCTTCAGGGACAGGTCCCTCCTAATAGCATGTCCAAAGTACATGAGATGAAGTCTTGCCATCCTTACTTCTAAAGAGAATTCAGCTGTACTTCTTCCATGACAGATTTTTCGTTCTTCTGGCAATCCATGGTATATTCAATATTCTTTGCCAACGTGATAATTTAAAGGTGTCAATTCTTCGGTTTCCTTATTCATTGTCCATGTTATGAGGTGACTAAGAATATTATGGCTTGGGTCAGGCGTACCATAGTCCTCAAAGTGACATATTTGTTTTTTAACACTTTAAAGAGGTCTTTTGCAGCAAATCTGCCCAATGCAATATGTCATTTCATTTCTTGACTGCTGCTTCCATGGGCGCTGACTGTGGATCCAAGTAAAACGAAATCCTTCACAACTTCAATATTGTCTCCATTTATCATGATTTTGCTTATTGGTCCAGTTGTGAGGATTTTTGTTTCCTTTTTGTTAAGGTGCAATCCATACCAAAGGCTGTAGTCTTTAATCTTCATCTGTAAGTGCTCCAAGTCCTCTTCACTTTCAGCAAGCAAGATTGTGTCATCTGCATATCAGTTGTTAACAAATATTCCTCCAATCCTGATTCTGTGTTCTTCTTCATATACTCCAGTTTCTTGGATTATCTACTCAGTATACAGATTGAATAAGTATGGTGAAAGGATATAACCCTGACATACACCTTTCCTAACTTTAAACCATGCAGCATCCCCTTGTTCTGTTCCACCCACTGCCTCTTGGCCTATGCACATGATCTGCATGAGCCAATTAAGTGTTCTGGAATTCCCATTCTTCACAACGTTATCCATAATTTGTTACGATCCACACAGTCAAATGCCTTTGCATAGTCAGTAAAACACAGGTAAACATCTTTCTGGTATTCTCTGCTTTCAGCCAGGATCCACCTGACATCAGCAATATCCCTTGTTCCATGTCCTCTTTGAATCCGGCTTCAACTTTTGGGAATTCCCTGTTGATGTACTGCTTCTACTGGTTTTGAATGATCTTCCGCAAAATTTTACTTGTGTGTGATATTAATGATACTGTTCGATAATTGCTGCATTCTGTTGGATCATCTTTCTTTGGAATAGGCACAAATATAGATCTCTTCCAGTTGGTTGGCGAGAAGGCTGTCTTCCAAATTTCTTGACATAGACAAGTAAACACCTCCAGCACTGCATTCATTTCTTGAAACATACCAATTGATACTTCACCGATTCCTAGAGCCTTGTTTTTCACCATTCCCTTCAGCGCAGCTTGGACTTCTTCCTTCACTACCATTGGTTCTTGATCCTATGCTACCTCCTGAAATAGCTGAACGTCAACCAATTCTTTGTGGTACAGTGACTCTGTATTTTCTATCTTCTTTGGATGCTTCCTACATCATTCAATATTTTCCCATTAGAATCATTCAATATTGCAACTCAAGACTTGAATTTTTTCTTCAGTTCTTTCAGCTTGAGAAATGCCAAGTATATTCTTCCCTTTTAGTTTTCTAACTCCAGGTCTTTGCACATTTCATCATAATAATTTTTTTTTGTCTTCTCAAGCCGCCCTTTGAAATCTTCTGTTCAGCCCTTTTACTTCATCATTTCTTCCCTTCATTTTAGCAACCCGACATTCAAGAGCAAGATTCAGAGTCTCTTCTGACGTTGACTTTGGTCTTCCCTATCTTTTTAATGGCCTTTTGCTTTTCTTTTTTTTTTTCCTTTTCCTTTTATTTTTATATTGTACTTTAGATAAAAGTTTACAGAGCAAACTAGCTTCTCATTAAAGTTAGTACATATACTGTTTTATGACATTAACAACGTCATGACATGTCAGTACTCTCCCTTCTAAACCTTGGGTTCCCTATTACCAGCTTTCCTGTCCCCTCCTGCCTTCTAGTCCTTGCCCCTCGGCTGGTGTGCCCTTTTAGTCTTGTTCTGTCCTACGGATCTGTCTAATCTTTGGCTAAAAGGTGAACCTCTGGAGTGACTTCATTACTGATCTAAAAGGATGTCTGGTGGGTCATACTTTCAGGTTTCTCCAGTCTCTGTCAGGCCAGTAAGTCTGGTCTTTTTCTGAGTTAGAATTTTGTTCTACATTTTTCTCCAGCTCTGTCTGGGAGCCTCTTATTGTGATCTCTGTCAGAGCAGTCAGTGGTGGTAGCCGGGCACCATCTAGCTGTACTGGACTCAGTCTGGTGGAGGCCGTGGTAGTTGTGGTCTATTAGTCCTTTGGACTAATCTTTCCCTTGTGTCTTTAGTTTTCTTCATTTTCCCTTGCTCCTGAAGGGGTGAGACCAGTGGAGTATCTCAGATGGCCACTCACAGGCTTTTAAGACACCAGATGCTACTCACCAAAGTGGAATGTAGAATATTTTCTTTATAAACTATGTTATGCCAATTGAGCTAGATGTTTCCTGATCATGGTCCCCACAGCTTTCAGTCCAGAAATTCAGTACCTAAGGGAGTTTGGATTTGTCCATGGAGCTTCCATGACTTTATCCTGAATAAGTTCTGCTGGCTTCCCCAGTATTGTGTACTGTCTTCCCCTTCACCAAAGTTATCAGTTATCTATTGTCTATTTAGTGTTTTTCCACTCCCAACACTCCCCTCCCTTGTAACCATCAAAGATTGCTTCCTTTTGTGTGTAAACCTTTTCGTAAGTTTTTATAGTAGTGGTCTCATACAATATTTGTCCTATTGTGACCGACTTATTTCACTCAGCATAACGCCCTCCAGATTCATCCACGTTGTGAGATGCTTCGCAGATTCATCATTGTTCTTTATTGTTGCACAGTATTCCATTGTGTGTATGTACCATGTTTGCTTATCCATTCATCTGTTGATGGGCATCTAGGTTTGTTTCCATCTTTTTGCTATCGTGAACAATGCTGCAGTGAACATGGGTGTGCATATGTCTATTGGTGTGACGACTCTTACTTCGCTAGGATATATTCCTAGGAGTGGGATTGCTGGATCATATGGTATTTCTATTTCTAGCCTGCTAAGCAAGCAACTATCATTTTCGAAAATGGTTGTACCATTTTGCATTCCCACCAGCAGTGTGTAAGAGTTCCAATCTGCCTGCAGCCTCTTCAACATTTATTTCCTGTTTTTTGATTCATGCCAGTAATGCTGGGGTGAGATGGTATCTCACTGAGGTTTTGATCTGCATTTCTCTAATGGCTAGTGATCGCGATCATTTCCTCACGTCTGTTAGCTGCATGAATTTCTTTGGTGAAGTGTCTGTTCATTTCCTTTGCCCATTTTATAATTGGATTATTTGTCTTTTTGTTGCAGAGGTGTTGGATTTTCCTGTAGATTATAGAGATTAGACCTTTGTCGGATTTGTAATAGCCAAAAATTTTTTCCCAGTCTGTAGGTTCTCTTTTTTTTTTTACTGTATTGATGAAGTCTTTTGATGAGCTTAAGTGTTTAATTTTTAGAAGATCCCAGTCATCTAGCTTATTTTCTGGAGTTTGTATGTTGCTAGTTATGGTTTGTAACCTGTTAAGGGGAGGTTCCAGTAGGTTGTGCCTGTGCTGCTGAGGAGTGCAATGTTCAGCACACTGTGCAGTTAGGCAGGAGGGAGGGGGAGAGGAAGGTTGTGATGTGTGGAGCTAGGTT
>NW_004444012.1:11223024-11257955 GCF_000243295.1 Trichechus manatus latirostris
TTTAAAACATGCCCCCAGGGATCCCACTGGCTTCCAAGTCACGCAGTACAGCCTGGCTAGAAGGGGTGAAGATTACACACAGTGCCGGGTATTCAGGAGACAGGAAAAGGTAAGTAGAAAGAAACGAGAAATGAAGAAAAATAAAAAGGGAAAAAGAAAGAGAAAACAAACAAAAAGAATAATAACTTAAAAAAAAAAAACGCCCCCAGGGATCCCACCAGCATGGCCATGTGGACCGGGGAAGCAGTTCCCCAGCTGAGCAGCACTTCACAGCCTGTCAAGAAGAAGCAAAGATGGCACATGGAGTCAGGTGTTCAAGACAAAGGAGGGGGAAGAGGTGAGAAGCAGGGAAGAAACCAAAAGAAGCTGAAAAAAGCAACACCAGCAACAAAGAAATGGCAGTGAAGAAGCCTGCCGATGGGCGGGGCGAATCCATGCAGCATAGAACTGGCAGAGGATCCGCCCTCCAGGAAGCCAGGAACTGGCCTGCCAGGAAGCTAGGAATCGGCTCACTGGGAGCCAGGAATTGGTCCAACGAGAAGCAGTGAATTGGCCCACCAGGAAGCCGGTAATCAGCCCGCCGGGAAGCGGCGAAGGTTGAACAGGGGGAGGCAGGGTGGAGGGTGGAAAAGCATGTCTTGCTGGTTACCGGGTGCTCTGTCTCCTGCTGGGAGCTCCGTGAATCTGCTTTCCCGTACTCCCTGTCCACCAATTTCCGACAAGAGTCCAAGATGGTAGATCTGTGCTGCGTTAGCTGATAGGGGACCTCCACTCATAACTCTCCTCACTCTCTGTTCTCTGTCAGTTTCTTATTCTATTCGGTGCTTGGTAGAGTTCTTTATCTCTTCATTGACACTTAGGGTACCAGGATTGACGTTTGTCTGTTTTACTTAGTTTTTTGGGTCTTTGCTGTGTAGAAAAGGTGTGGTGCTTCTGTCTATAGCACCATGCTGGCTCCACCTCTGCTTTTTGCTTTCTTCATGTATGATGTCCTTGATGCCATTCCACAACTTATCTGGTCTTTGGTCATTAGTGTTCAATGCATCAAATCTATTCTTGAGATGGTCTCTGAATTCAAGTGGAGTATACTCAAGGTCGTATTTTGGATCATCTGGGCTTGCTCTAATATTTTCAGCTTCAACTTGAACTTGCGTATGAGCAATTGATGGTCTGTTAGGCAGTCTGCCCCGGCCTCGTTCTGACTGATGATATTAAGCTTTTCCATCATCTCCTTCCACAAATTTGATAACACAGTAGTCAGTTTGATTCCTGTATTTTCCATCCAGAGAAGTTCACGTGTAGAGCTGCCATTTACGTTGGTGAAAAAAAGTATTTGCAATGAAGAAGTCATTGGTCTTGCAAAATTCTATCATGTAATCTCCAGTATCATTTCTATCACCAAGGCCATATTTTCCAACTACTGATCCTTCTTCGTTTCCAACTTTTGCATTACAATCACCAGTAATTATCAATGCATCTTGACTGCATGTTTGATCAATTTCACACGACAGAAGTTGGTAAAAATCTTCAATTTCTTCACCTTTGGCATTAATGGCTGGTGCGCAAATTTGAATAATAGTCGTATTAACTGGTCTTCCTTGTAGGTGTTTGGATATTATCCTACCCCAGATAGCGCTGTACTTCAGGATAGATCTTGAAATGTTCTTTTTGACAATGAATGCAATGCCATTCCTCTTCAATTTGTCATTCCCAGCATAGTAGACCATATGATTGTCTGATTCAAAATGGCCAATACAGTCCATTTCAGCTCACTAATGCCTAGGATATCAACCTTTAATGCATTCTATTTCATTTCTGACAACTTCCAATTTTCCTAGATTCATAATTTGTAATTCCATGTTCCAATTATTAATGGATGTTTGCAGCTGTTTCTTCTGAGTTGTGTCACATCAGCAAATGAAGGCCCCGAAAGCTTGACTGCATCCACATCACTAAGGTTGACTCTACTTGGAGGAGGCAGCTCTTACCCCACCATGCCACAATCAACCTACTTGACCTCATAGACATATACAGAACACTCCACACAACAGCAGCTAAGTATACATTCTTTTCCAATGCACTTGGAACACTCTCCAGAATACACCTAATTTTAGGCCACAAAGCAAGCCTTCAAAGAATCCAAAACATCGAAATAATACAAAGCATCTTCTTTGATCATAATGTCATAAAAGTAGAAACCCATAACAGAAGCAGCAAGGGAAAAAAAATCATATATAGGGAAAATGAATGACTACTGGGTTATAGAAGAAATCAAGGATAGAATAAAGAAATTCATAGAATCAAATGAGAAGGAAAACATATCCTACCAGAACCTTTGGGACACAGCAAAAGCACTATTTAGAGGTCAATTTATAGCAATAAATACACACATCACAAATAAAAAAGCGGGTCAAAATCTAAACATTAACCCTACAACTTGAAAAAACAGAAAGAGAGCAGCAAAAGAAGTCCTCAAGAACCAGAAGAAAGGAAATAATAAAGATTAGAGCAGAGATAAAAGAAATAGAGAATAGAAAACAATTGAAAGATTAATCAAGACCAAACGTTGTTCTTTGAAAAGATCAACAAAGTCAACAAACCACTGGCCAACTGACGAAAGGAAAACAAGAGAGTAAGCAAACAACACAAACAAGAAATGAGATGGGTGATATCACAACAGACCCAAATGAAATAAAAGGGATCATAACAGAATACCATGAAAAATTACACTCCAAGAAATCTGAAAACCTAGAGGAAATGGACAAATTTCTAGAAACACACTACTACCTAAAGTAATACAACTGAGACAGAAAAACTACACAAGCCCACAACAAAATGAAGAGATTGAAGAAATAATTTAAAAAATTCCCAACAACAAAAAAAAAGCCCTGGCCCATATGGCTTCACTAGAGAATTCTACCAATCTTTCAGAGAAGAGGTAACACCAACACTACTAATGCTATTTCAGAGCATAGAAAAGGAATATTCCTGAATTCATTCTATGAAGCCAGCACAGCCCTGATACTAAAAGCCAGGCAAACACACAACAAGAAACAAAACTACAGACCAATATCCCTCATGAATACAGATGCAAAAATCCTCAACAAAATTCTAGCCAATAGAATTCAACAGCCTATCAAACAAATAATATATCACGACCAAGCGGGATTCATACCAGTTCTATACAGATAGTTCAACCTTAGAGAATCAACCAACGTAATCCACTACATAAATAAAAGAACTACATGATCTTATCAATTGACGGAGAAAAGGCATTTGACAAAGGCCAACACCCATTCCTAATAAAAACTCTCAGTAAAATAGGAATAAAAGGGAAATTCCTTGACATAATAAAAGGCATTTATACAGAGCCAACAGCCAACATCATCCTAAGTGGAGAGAGACTGAAAGCACTCCGCTTGAGAACAGGAACCAGACAAGGATGCCCTTTATCACCACTCTTATTCAACACTGTGCTGGAGGTCCTAGCTAGAGCAATAAGGCAAGAAAAAGAAATAAAGGGCATCCAAATTGGTAAGGAAGAGGTAAAAGTATTCCTATTCGCAGATGATATGATCTTATACACAGAAAACCCCAAAGAATCCACAAGAAAGCTACTGGAACTAATAAAAGATTTCAGCAAAGTAGCAGGATATGAGATAAAACATACAAAAATCAGTAGGATTCCTCTACACCAACAAAGAGAACATGCAAAAGGAAATCACCAAGTCAATACCATTTACAATAGCCCCTAAGAAGATAAAGCACTTAGGAATAAATCTAACCAGGGAAGTAAGAGACCTACACAAAGAAAACTATAAAACACTACTGCAAGAAACTAAGAGACCTACATAACTGAAAAAACATACCATGCTCATGGATAGGAAGACTCAACATTGTGAAAATGTCAATTCTACCCAAAGCAATATACAGATACAATGCAATCCCAATCCAAATTCCAACAGCATTTTTTAACAAGATGTAGAAACAAATCACCCACTTTATATGGAAAGGGAAGAGGCCTCAGATAAGTAAACATTACTGAAGAAGAAGAACAAAGTGAGAGGCCTCACACAACCTGATTTTAGAACCTATTATACAGCCACTGTAGTCAAAACAGCCTGGTTCTGGTACAACAACAGACACATAGACCAATGGAACAGAATTGAGAACCCAAACGTAAATCCATCCATCTATGAGCAGCTGATATTTGACGAATGCCCAAAGTATGTTAATTGGGGAAAACACAGTCTCTTTAACAAATGATGGTGGCATAACTCGATGTCCATTTGTAAAAAAAATGAAACAGGACCCATACCTAACACCATAGACAAAAACTAACTCAAAATGGATCAAAGACCTAAATATAAAATCTAAAATGATAAATATCATGGAAGAAAAAAATAGGAACAATGCTAGGGGCCCTAATACATGGCATAAACAGAATATAAACCATAACTAAAAAGGCACAAACACCAGAAGAGAAACTAGATAACCGGGAGCTCGTAAAAATCACTTATGCTAATCAAAATACTTCACCAACAGAGTAAAAAGAGAACCTACAGACTGGGAAAAAAAATTTGGCTATGACATATCTGATAAGGGTCTAATCTCTCTAAAATCTACAAGATACTGCAATACCTCAACAACAAAAAGACAAATAATCCAATTAAAAAATGGCCCAAGGATAGGAACAGACACCACCAAAAAAGACATTCAGGAGGCTAACAGACACACAAATAAATGCTCGGGATCACCAGCCATTAGGGAAATGCATATCAAAACTACACAGAGATACCATCTCACCCTAACAATACTGGCATGAATCAAAAAAAAAAAACAGAAAATAACAAATGTTGGAGAGGCTGGGGAGATTGAAATTTTATACACTGCTGGTGGGAATGCAAAACGGTACAACCATTTTGGAAAACTACACAGCACTTCCTTAAAAAGCTAGAAATAGAAATAACATATGATCCAGAAATCCCACTCCTAGGAACATACCCTAGAGAAATAAGAACCGTCACACGAATAGACATGCACACCCATGTTCACTGCAGCACTATTCACAATAGCAAAAAGATAGAAACAACCTAAATACCCATCAACAGATGACTGGATAAACAAATTATGGTACATACACACAATGCAATACTGTGCAATGGTAAAGAACAATGATGAATCCACGAAACATCTCACAACATGGATGAATCTGGACGGCATTATGCTGAGTGAAATAAGTCAGTCACAAAAGAACAAATATTATATGAGACCACTATTATAAGAACTCAAGAAAAGGTTTACACATAATAAAAAGCATTCTTTGATGGTCACCAGGGTGGGGAGGGGGGAGGAGGGGAGATCACTAACTAGATAGCAGACAAGTGTCAACTTCGGTGAAGGGAAGGACAACACACAACATAGGGGAGGTCTGCTCAACCGGACCAAAGCAAAAGCACAGATGTTTCCTAGACACATCCAAACACTTTAAGGGACTGATTAGCTGGGACTGGGTCCTGGGCACCATAGTCTCAGGGGACATCTAGGTCAATTGGCATAATAAAGCTTATAAAGAAAACGTTCTACAGCCCACTTTGGTGAGTACTGTCTGAGATCTTAAAAGCCTGTGAGCAGCCATCTAAGATACACCTATTGATCCCATCCCAATCGGATCAAAGGAGAATAAGAAAACCAAAGACGCAAGGAAAATAATAGCCCAAAGGACTAAAGAATGACATGAACCAGTGACTCCATCAGCCTGAGACCAAAAGAACTAGATGGTGCCCAGCTACTACCAACCACCACCCTGACAGGGATCACAACAGAAAGTCCTGGACAGAGTAGGAGAAAAATGTAGAACAGGATTCTAATTCATGTAAAAAGACCAGACTTACTGGTCTGGAGGAACCTCTGAAACTATGGCCCCCAGATGCTCTGCTAACCCAGAACTGAAACCATCCCAGAAGTCCACTTTTCAGACAAAGATCACACAGGCCTACAAAACAAAAAATAATACACCTGAAGAACACGTGAGGAACGTGCTTCTTAGCTCAATGAAATAAATATACAAGACCAAATGGACAGCTCCTGTCCAAAAGCAGGACAAGAAGGCAGGAAAGGACAGGAATCGGCTGAATGGACACAGGGAATCTGAGGTTGAAAGAGGGAGAGTGCTGTCATATTGTAGGGATTGCAACCAATGTCACAAAACAATACAAGTATAGATTTTTTAATGAGAAATTAACTTGAGCTGTAAAATTTCACCTAAAGCACAATAAAAATCAATCGATCAATCAAGATATGCCCAGGGCCGCATTCCTTTTGGAGGCTCTAGGGGAGAATCTGCTTTCTTGCTTTTTCCAACTTCTGGAGACCACCTACATTGTTGAGCTCATGGCCCCATCCTCCATCTTCAAAGCGAGCAGCATAGCATCTTCAAATCCTTCTCTCTCTCTGACCTCCACTCCCATTGTCACATCTTCTCTTTTTCTGATGCTACTGCCTCTCTCTTATAAGGACCCTTGTTTTTATATTGGAGTCCTGGTGACGCAGTGGTTAAGTGTTGGGCTGCTAACCAAAAGATCGGAAGTTTGAATCCACCAGCCACTCCTTGGAAACCCTATGGGGCAGTTCTACTGTGTCCTATAGGGTCGCTATGAGTTGGAATTGACTCGATGGCAACGGGTTTGATCCATTTTGAGTTAGTTTTTGTGTATGGTGTGAGGTATAGATCCTGTTTCATTTTTTTTTTACAGATGGACATCCAGTTAGGCCAGTATTGCTGTTGTTGTTAGGTGCCGTCAAGTCAGTTCTGATTCACACAGACCCTACGCACCACAGAATGAAACACTGCCTGGTCCTGAACCATGCTCACAATTGTTGTCATGGTTGAGCCCACTGTTGCAGCCACTGTGTCAATCCATCTCGTTGAGGGTCTTCCTCTTTTTCGATGACCCTCTACTTTACCATGCATGATGTCCTTCTCCAGGGACTGATTCCTCCTGACAACATGTCCAAAATATGTAAGATGTAGTCTTGTCATCCTTGCTTCTAAAGAGCATTCTGACCATACTTCTTCCAAGACAGATTTGTTCATTCTTTTGGCAATCCATGGTATATTCAATATTCTTTGCCAACACAGCAATTCAAAGGGGTCAGTTCTTCTTCGGTCTTCCTTATTCACTGTCCAGCTTTCGCATGGTTATGCCAGCAACATTTGTTAAAGAGACTGTCTTTTCCCCATTTAATGAATTTTGGCCCTTTGTTTTTCGATTGGATCCACTCGGATAATGAAGAATAATTATTATATCAAGATCCTTAACTTAATTACATCTACAAAGTCCCTTTTGCTATTCACAGGTTTCAGGAATAAGGACATGGATATCATTGGGGGGCCATAATTTTACCTACCACAATAACTATACTAAAATGAAAATGAAGACACTGCTGCTACACTGAACTACCTTAATGAATCTCACAAATAACAATGAAAAAACCAAGCAAAACTACATGAATAAACCTCACAAATAACAATTTAAAAAATCAAGTGAGACATATGAGTCCTTTTATATACAGTTCAAAATAAGCAAAACTAAAGAAAAGCAATGATATGCTTATCAAAAAAAATCATAAGAATGGATATCTCCGAGTAAAGAAGAGTGGTGAGTTCAGAAACGAGCTTCTGAAATGCTGGTAATGTTCTATTTCTTGACCACTGAGCTTTATAATTATTTTTTAAAGCGTATATAAATATGTTTTATATACAGAAGTCTTGATACATGCTACAGTATGGCTGGAGCTTGGCATTAAGCTGAGCGAAATAAACCAATCACAAAAAGGGCAAATATTGTACAATCTAACATATAAAAAGACAAGAAAAAGCAAATGGACAGAGAACAAAGTTTATTAGGGTTACAGAGGTGGGAGAGGGGAACAGGGGACTAATGGTGATGGAAATATCACATTGATTACGGGTCGGGTTGCCCAGCTGATTATTGTAATTGCTGTCAATAAGTTGTATACCTGTAAAAAGTTGAACTGGCAAAAGTTATGTGACAGACATATTTACAACAATGACAAAAAAAAAAAAAAAAAAAAGAAAAAGAGTAGCTGCTGAGGCTGCTTATGTACCTACCAAATACCTCATGGGATTTGGTTCCTTGGTTTGGAGATTTAGGGTCATGGTTTCACGGGACATCCCAGTTAATTGGCCTAATAAAGTGTTCAGTGCTTCTGTTCTACTTCTTAGTTGCCTAGTGCCTGAGGTCTTAAAAGCTTGCAATCAACCATCCAAGGCACAACAACTGGTCTCTATTCACCTGGAGCAACAGAGGGAAAAGGAAATACAGGAATTGAAGGAGGATATGGAATGTATGGCTAATTGCCTCCATGAACAACTGCCTCCTCTGCTATGAGACCAGAACTGGATGGTGCCCAGATACCATTACTGATCATTTTGATCAAAGATTCCATAGAAGACTATGGCACCTGGATATCCTCTTAACTCAGTACTGAAGTCACTCCTGAGGTGCACCCTCCAGCCAAAGATTAGACAAGGCCATAAAACAAAATGAGACTAAATGGGAACACCAGCCCAGGGGCCAGGACGAGAAGGCAGGAGGGGAGAGGAAAGCTGGTAAAGGGGAACCTAAGGTCAAGAAGGGGAGCATGTTGACATGTTGTGGGGTTGGCAACCAATGTCACAAAACAATATGTGTATTAATTGTTTAATGACAAACTAATTTGCTCTGTAAACCTTCATCTAAAGTACAAAAAAAAAAAAAAAAAAAGGATTCCATAGAAGAATCCTGATCAAAATAAGGAAAATGTAGAACAGAATTTCAAATCTCATGGACTCTAGACTTTCTGGAGCCATGGAGGGTAGATGAATCCCTGAAACTACTGCCGTGAGATAATGTTTAAACTTTAAACCAAAATATCCCCTGAAATCATCTTAAAACCAAACAATAGTTTCGCTTAACTAGTATAAAAGGTCTGCCTTAAGCATTATGGTCTTTTAAGAACAATCTATATGGGATCAAATTGACAACAGCAAATCAAAAGACGAGACAGGAGCTTAGAGGGCAGTGAGTTTATGTAAATGAGGGAGGAACAACTCAGAAAACAAGGGTGAGAATTGTTGTACAACTCAAAGAATGTAAACAGTGTCACAAATTATACACGCAGAAATTGCTTCTGTCTGTTTTGCTGTGTATATTCTCAACAGCAATAATAACAAAATAAATAAAATTTAGAAGAAAAAAACCCCAGCTATTATAAACATAGTCAATATGTTCAAGAAAGTAGAGAAAAGCCTGAGCATGATGAGGAGATAGGTGGAAAATATAAAAAACTGAACTTCTAGACCTTAAAAGTATAATACCTAAGGTGAAAAATACATGGAAAAAATACAATGTATATGAGATATACCAGATTAAACACTGCAGAAGAAAAGATTAATGAACTTGAAGACACAGTAATAGAAATTGTCCATAATGAAACACACAAACAAAAAGACAGAAACTAAATGAACAGAACATTAGTGAACTGTGAGACAACATCAAAAGGCCTAACATTCATGTGACTGGAGTCCCAGAAGGAGAGGACAGAGAGGTTATTTATTCTTCTCTTCTGTTGTTCAGTTATTGTAACTATACAGTCTTATAAAGTTTCTCTGCACTTTTAGTACATATCTTACTTGCTGGATATATTTATTAGGCCCAGTGAAATTCTACGCTGCAAAAAAAAAAAAAATATCTGAAGAAAAAAATGTCCAAAATGTTTCCAAATTTGATGAAAATTACAAATATCATCAAATATTCCCTATTATTAACATGAAAGATCAGACCCTTTCAGAATCATCATGATCTATTGTATAGATAGTATTTAGAATACTCGATCTGTAGTCTAAAAATAAATTAAAATGTAGTGAGAGGCACAGTGGCTATCTCATGTATCTCAAAAGTCAGTATATTTCTCACATTATGAAAATTATCTAAATTACGTTTTACAATAAAACAGGGGTGCAGACACAAGTTTACAAGACTATACACTAGCTAAGTTTTTGAAGACATCTAATATACTGATGTAAGCAACAGAAATAAGGCCCAAAGACAGAATAAACACAGCAAAATCTCATTTTTATTCATAGGACTTAGCAAGAACCTTCCAAAGGTTAGTAAAAAGAGATGAAGACTTGTGAATAATCCTATTTGTTGATAGAAAAAGAAGAAAAAGAAAATTTAATCAACACTTATACTTCAACAGTTCCTTCTAAGTTTTCACAGGAAGAAAACTATACTTCCAACAGCATGGAATCCCTCTGGGCCCAGTAAACATATCCAAGAAAGTAAAATATCTATTAAAAGTAAAGAGAAACCTTACAAGTCAATATGGTTACAATTACTGACAACAGAATAAATGTGTAAACAACCCAGTTCTCCTCTCCCAGGCTACAACACTAACAACAGATAAACAAATTCTTCCCTTACAGAAAGTACAGTGTAACTTATGTGGCCAGATTGCAAGGAAAACACTTAATAAGATCATTTCTTGGGTAAAATGTACTGTAACCAAATGAACCAAAGCATTATGTCTATGATCTTCCCGCTAAGACATAGAAATTTTAAAAAATCAATGACATACAGAATCTTCCTTGTAATAATTTTTATTGTAATAGAATTTTTAAGTATATTAACTTTCCTTTTTAAAAAACAGCAAAATTGTGGCAAAGAGAGGTTAAGTAATCTAAGGATCCTCAATATGTTATGGTAGAGATGTGAACAGATTCAAATTTTCACTGTGATGCCACAATTATACAAATATATATTCATTCTTTTGCATAATTAGCAGTTTATAGTCATCTGTTCAGTAATTATTTATTAATTCAAGAGGTTAGTGGCTGTATTAATCTTATTTCCAAACCAAAAATTAAGTCCTAGCATATAAGGGACATTTTTTTCTGATTTATAAATGTATTTATATTTTAAAAATGTACAAAGATACTCAGATTATATCCTAATTACCTATACATTTAATGAATCATCTATAAATTGCTAGGCGCTCGCTACAGAGACACCTGTAGCTACTTACCTAGATGAGCTCTTTCTTGAACTATCATACCCTGGCCACTGGTAATAACTAGTCTTGAATTCTAATGGTTCAAATAGGGAGTGTGAAACCTCAAATAGGAACCCTGTCAGTACTCAAGCAATTGAGGCCTGGGAAAACCCCACTAGAAACCCATATTAAGGGGAGAGGGCGACTCTTTAGTACATATGTTTCAAAATGTTATGGTGTTCTGAAAGGATTTGTCTAAAGTTGTTTCAGGAGTTCTGTGGACATTTAATTCAAATTTATTTTTAATTATTGAACTACTTAAAGCTATACTACATCCACTAACCTCTGGATCTGGTGGAGTCTGTAGGACGAACTATAGGTGGTACAAGTTAGATTACTTTCCTGGCCCCACCTCCCAGATTAGGTTAGGTCTGTGTTATATGCTTCGGTGGCATTGTGCATTTTCCATTCATAATACTTCGAACACCTGTAATTCCTTGTTTGACAACTGTCTGCTCCCACTATGCTGTAGGCTCCAAAAATGGGAAGATCATTTCTGTCATGTTTACTGCTGAATCTCTAACCCCTAGCACAGTATCATGGTAGATGCTTAATACATATATAATGAGTGAATGGGTGAGGCTGTTGCACTAGCTCAAAGGAGGGATAATTAACTTCAGAGTCTGAGTTAAGGTGGTAGCAATGAGAATGGAAAGGAGAGGTTCTGTGCAGTAGAATCAGGAGAAAGAGGGGGCAAAAAAATGACTTGAGATTTTTGAACTTGGGTGAATGGTTGCATGGTGGTACCTTCATTTATAGAATTAAGGAAGTTTAAAACAGTGCTGACTTTTGTCTTGGACATGGTGAATTTTAAAAGTGTTAGGGAAATCCCACAGAAATGAAGTCCTAATCTAATTTACTATCTGCCATACAATAAACTTTTTTAAAAAACAAATTTCACAAGAGGCAAGGTTCACACTTTTCTCTTCAATTATTCATTTTTTCCTATTTTCCTCCCTTCATCTCTGCCCTGTTGGTCACTAAAGGATGTTGGAAAAATCGTTTTTGAAATATTTTAGAAACTGAGGTGCTTAGTAGATTAAAAAAAAAGGTGGGAAAGTCTTTCCAAACAATCCATAACAAACAACACATGGAAAACTAAATGTCAGACAAATATTAACAAAATACAGTATTTAGAGTATTTAGATTGAATGGCTAGAAGATAAGGGAAACAATGCAATTTCGTTTTTTTAAAGGCCATTACTTTGAAACTCTGCAGAAAGAAAAAAGGTAAGTATAAAAATATTCATGGATGAAAGCATTTTGGTAAAAACAGATATAATGTTAAATAAGTTTTCTAACTCAAGCATTTAAAAATACTGGTATGACAACAAAAGCAGAGCAGTAAAAGATAAAAAAGATAAATGGAACCCATAAAAATTAAATACTTTTGTTCATCAAAGGATTTTATCAAGAAAGTGAAGAGACAACCTACAGATTGGAAGAAAATTTTCAGGAACCATATAGCCAATGAGGGTCTAATATCCAAAAAAGATATAAAGCTTTTACAATTTAATAGCAAAAAGACAAACAACTCAATCAAAAAATGGGCAGAGCATTTGAATAGACATTTCACCAAAGAGGATATTCAAATGGCCGAAAAGCACATGAAAAGATGCTCAACGTCAATACCCATTAAACCTCACTGCCCTTGAGTTGATTCTGACTCATAGCTAACCTACAGGACAGAGTAGAACTACCCTCATAGGGTTTCCAACGCTGTAAATCTTTGTGGAAGCAGACTGCCACATCTTTCTCCCGAGGAGTGGCTGGTGGTTTCAAACTGCCAACTTTTTGGTTAGCAGCCGAGTGCTTCAGCCACTGTGCCCCCAGGGCTCCTCTCAACAGCCATTAAAAAACCAAACTCATTGCTGTCAAGTCGATTCCCACTCATAGCAACCCTATGGGACAGAGCAGAACTGTCTCATGGGGTTTCCAAGGAGCAGCTGGTGGATTCGAACCGTCGACCTTTGGTTAGAAACTGTAGTTCGCTGCAGTTCTTAACTGCTGCGCCACCAGGCCTCCATCATTAGCCATTAGGGAGATGATGCAAATCAAAACTACAATGAGATACCATCTTACTTCTATTAGAATGGCAAGAATCAAACACATGGAAAAGAACAGGTGTTGGCAAAGGTGTAGAGACATTGGAACCCTCATCTACTGCTGGTGAGAATATAAAATGGTAAAACCACTGTGTAAAATAGTTGGCGGTTCCTCAAAAAGTTGAACACAGAATTACCATATCACTCAGCGATCCCAATCCTAGGTATACACTAAGAAGAAGTGAAGTGAAGGCAAGAATGCAAACAGAAATCTGTACATCAATGTTCACTGCAACCTTCTCACAATAGCCAAAAAGTGGAAACAACTGAAATGTCCATCAATAAATGAATGGATAAAAAAATGTGGTATATACACACAATGGAATACTACTTAGTCATAAAGAGAAATGAAGTCCTAAGGCATGCCACAACACGGATGAACCTTGAAAACGTCATGCTGAGCAAATAAGTCAGTTGCAAAAGGACAAATATTGTATGATCTCACTTATATGAAATAAGCAAATACATAGAAACTAAAGATTATTAGTGGTTACCAAGGGTGGGAGGGGTAAAAGTGAAGTTTTTGCTTAGGGGTCACTGAGGTTATGTTAATGGTGGTAGAATGATTTGGAAAAGGATAGTGAGACGAGTTGCTCAACTTGAAGAATGTAATCAATGTTACTGAATTGTATCTGTAGAAATTTTTGAGATGGCATATGTTTTGTTATGTATATATGCACCACAATTGAAAGAAAACAAAACAAAACTGATTCTTTAAACATGGTTAGGTTAAATCTTGACAGCTTATTAAAGGAAGCAAAGAAGCTTCTACCTCCCATTCTTCAGAAGATACTATTTTATCACAGATTCTCTTTAAAGAACACAATTTTTTACTTTGCCTAATTGAAATGAAGGCAAAGTCCTACAACACAGTAAAAAATAGGTACCAATATCCCAAAACATAGACGGTCTTATACACAAAGGTGAAAAAAAAATTACAGAAAAAATCTAAAATATTTACTAGAGTTCATAAGTACTATATGTTCAATTACATATCAAGACAATATAAAATAACCACTGAGAGAAGAAAAAATTTTTAACTTTAAAAAAAGTCATAGAACGTAAATGAAAATACACAAAGAAGTCTTAAAAATCACTTGTTTTAAAGATCAAATTTTCAGGCAAAATGGACATTCACATTATATAACTAATATAACTTCAATCTGTATTTTTAACCTACAATCAAGGATTGACAGATTTTAATGGAAATGGAAGCTGTTTTGAGTGGTTATATGTGTTGAACTTATGCTCAAAATTTAGCTCTAAAAAACTCAAAGTTTTCATATGGACTTAAAGGCTCTTTTACCAAATATGGAAGTATGGTGTTTAACCTGAAAGAACTGAGTATTTTCAGCACAAAATGATTCTATCCACTGAAGCCTGGGGAAAAAAACTTACCACTACCATCACTACTGTTTACAATATGCTAGAAAACAAAAAAAGATGTAGAACAGTATAAAACTTGTTTAAGTTCAAAAACCTATAAATATTAAGGATATCCTGCAATATCACTAATCAAATAAACTGACATCACTCCACCTATATTTTAAGTGTTTCTTAAAAACCTCAAAATGAGCAAACAAACAAAAAAAACAAACACATGGCTAAAAGAATCTTGAGTAACACGCCCTGAAACCGAAAAGATTGTTTGCCACATATTTATAAAAGAATTTTTCCTATATGAAATGTTTTTTGTAAAAAGTGGAAAAGGTATTAAATTACATTTTCCACTAATTCTCAAAGGCTATTTTATTTTGCTAATCAACCCAGCCCCCACTAATTCAATACCAAACCTACTGCCGTAGAGTTAATGCCAATTCGTAGAAACCCTATAAGACAGAGAACTGCCCCACAGGGTTTCCAAGAAGCAGCTGGTGGATTCGAACTGCTGACCTTTTGGTTAGCAGCCAAGGTCTTAACCATTGCACTGCCAGAGCTCCACTAATTCAACAGTGGTCATTAAACATTTTCTCTTGTTATATATTACTTTTTAAAGCTATAAAGCCTATAAACAATTGCCTGCCCCCTAGCAAAAATTTAAATTCTATGATCATAATCTAACTCAGCTCTGTAATATTCTTTTACTTTGAAAACCCAACAATTTATCAACAATTGTCACATTTTTAGTGTAGTTCTTGGCCTCCTACCTATGATCAATTTTGTTTCAATATTATAAATTAAATTAATAAAGCAATGGATTTCAATTTCTTTTTGTATCTAAAACTGAAAGAGGAAAAAGTATTTTCTTAACATTCTATCATAAAATAAAAATGGAAGAGAAACTTCTTTAAAATCATGCTTCAAACATCTCTTTTAGTGCCTTGATAAAAATGTATCATACAGGAAAACATAAGGTTCTAAATTAAACATTCCTTTCAGTATGTTTTCAATTTGAATAGATCACAATATGCCTTCCAAAATCCACACACTTACTAACTTGAAAGTTTTTTATAGTTAAGAAAAATCTTCAAGATTAGTCATATAAAATATTTGTCATCATTACTAATTTTTTATAAAAAAGAAAGAAAGCGACACATAGCACTCAATCTCCTCAATACTTGAAAATCAATCTCTCATTTCCTCCCTAAATGACCATTACTATATTGCATTTAGCCAAAAGAAAACAGCAGACACGTCTTTGTAGTCTATCCTGGCAAATCTGTTTAAGATATCAATGCCAACTGTTATTAATGGCTCAGAATCAAAGACTGTAACAAAACACACTGAGTAAATCCTCCAAGTGTGTGTGTGTACATGTGCACATTCATAATAATGTAATCTTGCTCATAACGGAGCCCTGGTTGTGCAATGGTTAAAGTACTCAGCTGCTAACCGAAAGGTCGGTGGTTTGAATCCAACAGCCGCTCTTCCAGAGAAAGACACGCTGTCTGCTTCCGTAAAGATTATAGCCTTGGAAACCCTATGGGGCAGTTCTACTCTGTCACTATGAGTCAGAATGATGGCAGTGGGTTTGGTTTTTTGCTATACACACATAAAAAACTCAACTTCTATTGAATACCAAAACATCTTTACATAACACAGGTTACAATAAAACTGCCCTCTTTAATGTTCAAAAAATAACAGTTTCTAAAGCGAGGGATGAGAAACAGTTGGGTTGCTGCCACCTATCAACTTCAATTCAAAGCAAAGTACAACTGAATGTCATCTTTACCTCTAATGCAGCCAAGTTTAAAACAAAATTAACTTCAATGGGAGATAAAGTGTCCCGGCATCCTAACAGCTTATTTACTTCTCTGATCTGACAGTACGTATTTGTGGAGTCTTTTGTCCCTCCCACAGCATCCCAGGATGTGAACATCATCTTGGTCAAAGCAAATGACAAGCAATCCCTCAGGTCACTACTTCAGCACCCTAACTACGAGAAAGTCGTGGCCTTCACTGTCGTTACTACACATCAAACAGATTCCACAGTCTTCTATCACATTTGGGGAGACTGGGTGGGAAAGAAGCGCTCAGGATTTTGTGAGGATTGTGTGTTCAGTTCTGGTACCAGAAGAAGCAGCATGAGTACAAGTTGATATGTGGGTCACCCACAGAGAGGGAGAAACAGAACGAAGCTTCGTGACCCTCCAAGTTCAATGAAGACACCAAAAACGTCGGGAGGAAACGCGGCAGGAGCCTTCGGGGAAACGGGGCAGAACGAGAACGGTCTCTGAGGTGCAAATGACTGGGTCTGCCACAAGCCCAGGGCGTGGGCAGCGACCGAGAAGTCTCTCGTACCCCTCCTCTCCTCACCAGAGTCGGTCAACTGGCTAGGTGTGCGGCCCGAGGGGCGGGGGTCAGGCCTGAGGGAGGGCGGCGCCCTGGGGGGCGTGTCCTACCTGGGCCGTGGCGGACGCAGGGATTTCGGGCGGAGGGCTCGGGTCCGGCTCAGGGCCCGGACCAGCAGGGGTCAGCCCTCAGGAGGCGGAACCGCCGCCGCCTGCCCATCCCCCGCCGCCCGACTGCGACGGGACCCGAGCGCGGGTTCGAGGGCCGGCCGGCTGGGTAGTCCCCTCGGGTACCGTCCGCGTTTACTGGCGGCGGCGGCGGCTGCTGCTGTTACTGCCGTTGCTGGCCGCCCCCAGCCGCTGCTCTTGTGCCAGCCCCTGCTCCTCCTCCTGCCGCCGCCGCCGCCTCCTCGTCCCCACCGCTCCCATCACCGCTGCAGCGACTACTGCAGCGCCCGCTGACCCGACCCGACGTTATTCTCCCCCTTCGCAACCCGGCACAGCCTAGCCCACCTGCCCTGCCAGTGCGCACGCCCACCTCGCCACCACAGATGCTGATTGGAGAAAGCGTTCCGAGCACGCCACGTCGGTTGGCTGGTCCCATTGCCTATCAGGAAGGGGGCGGAGAGTCGGGCAGAGAGCGTCTCCGCCCCCCACCGGAGAAATGCCGCTATCTTCAGGTTTGCCTGAGAGCACGAGTTACCGGGAAAGGAGCATCACAATGACAGCGCGCATGCGCGCGGGAATTCTGGGCGTCGTAGTTCCAGCTACAGCCGCAACCGCCCGCTTGTCCCGAGGAGAAAGAATAGTGTGGTTGGCGCACCTGGGTGTTGTACTACCTCACTAGCTGACTTGGTTACAGAGGCATAGTTGTGACCCCAGGTTCTGCCTTTTAGGAAAGAAATCGGTAATATTTTGTCACTCTACGAATTTATACACTCTGAGGACATCGCGACGAAGGGCAGCAATCGTGAGGCCCTGCCATGCCTTGAGGAGTCCGTCCAGCTCGTCAGAACCAGAGCTGCCCTGGATTTGGCCGATTGGCGCGATCCCCCAGAACCGCCTAACAAGTAAATCACCGGTGGGTACAGGGGAAAGGCCTAAAGGTGTGAGTAGGAGAGGAGACTGAGACCTCCATAAAGGACAGTCAGCCTGGAGCCGGGAGTATCCTTACTGTTTTCACAGCCCACAAAGAACGAGATTTCATTCCTTTTTTGAAAAATCATCAGCTAAGGGTTCAGTCGACAGCATCCATGCGTATTAGTATGGGATTAAGAGTATGCCGGAGTCCCTCAAAAGAATTTCAGAAGTGAGGAAGGCGGAGCGGTGAGGCTGTGTGGGATAAATTTGTATTTGGTGTTGTGTCAGCCTCTCTGGTGAAGAGGAGACCTTAAGATTAAACCTCTCACCCATCCTTGCCCACCACTTTACCCAAGAGAAACTCAATTAAAGAGGTTAAACAACTTTCCTAAGGCTTTAAAATTAGTGGTAGAACCAAAACTCAGGTGTCTTAAACCTTCCTTGTCCCAGGCTCTTTCTACTTAATCACAATTGCTCCCAAGGGTCTGCCAAGGACTGAAAGGATGCAATGAATTATAAGCTTCATTTTAATTTAAATCCTTTTTTTTTTCCTCAAGTGACATTATGATTAAAGCTGATCATGAATATCAGAGAGTTAAATATAAATCTATGTGCACTCGCAGAACTGTTCTTATAGACTGTTTCTTCTTGTTCAGCAAATGCCACAGCCTCTCGACGTTCTTTAAAATACAGCAGGTGCCTCTCCTATCTGTCATGTCCAGATCTTTGGATAAAAAGCAGGACAAAATGTACATTAAGGCAATTGATGATGCAGCTCGTCTTGTTCTATTCAAACCTAAAGAACTTGCCAAGTTGCCAAATTGTTTTCTTTCCGCTGATTAAAACCGCAAGTTGCTGTTTCCATTACTTTGTCTAATAGAATATAGTTCACTTTAGAGTATTGGCCCAACAAGTAATTTAAATAGAAAAAGATAAGGGTTTCTATAAATATTTTTCTTTAAAATTAAAGGAGTTTATGGGAAGAGGGATGTCCAGATTCATTGAAATAGCTACTCTCTATTTGAAGAGAATAATTTCACTCACTTAGTAAATGCAGCCTGTCCTCTTCAAGCTACTAGATGACCTCTACTGTAATGGGGAGGAGTTTAATGAATTTATCCCAAAAACTACTATTTTGTCCATTTTAAATGAATCAGTGAGTATGGCTGGATTCTCCAAATGTTGGAACGATGATTATTCATCTGATTATTATTTTATGACCAACTCTAACTTGCAAATCCATGAAGGATATGACAAATAGAAGAGTATATGAGAAAGCAGAACATCAAGAAAGAGTTAAGGAAGAAAGAAAAGTGCAGAGGGAGGTGTTCTGTGATGACTCTCTTGAGAATAGGGTGATAGTATACCACAGGGTAAGAAATGTAGGAATGAATATACCCGTTGCCTTCAAGTCGGTATGACAGAGTAGAACTGCCCCATAGGGTTTCCAAGGCTGTTATCTTTACGGAAGCAGACTGCCACATCTTTCTCCTGCAGAATGGCTGGTGGGTTTAAACTGCTGACCTTTCAGTTAACAGTCAAGCAGTTAACCACTGCACCACCAGGGCTCCTTAAGAATGAATATAGAGAGAGTTAATGCCACAGGAGTGAGAATCCTGGGATATTGGACTATCCAAGAAAAACAGCTTCCCAGGCCTCTCCCTTTCTCAAGTCTTTTCCATTTCATTCCATTAATTGTTGGTCTGTCCCAAGAGATACTTTCTCGGTTACAATAAATGACAAGGTAGTATATCTAGGAGTTGGTACCAGAATTCAGGGATCCCCTTTGTTAAATGTATATATATACACACACACATCTTTCTCCCACGGAGTGGCTGATGGGTTCAAACTGCAGACCTTTCAGTTAGCAGCTGAGTGCTTAACCACTGCACCACCAGGGCGCTTGTACGCTCTCTCATTCTCCCTGTCTATATATACATGGAGCCCTAGTGGCGCAGTGGTTAAGAGCTCGGCTGCTAACCAAAAGGTTGGCAGTTCAAATCCACCAGCTACTCCTTGGAAACCCTATGGGGCAGTTCTCCTCTGTCCTATCGGGTCACTGTAAGTTGGAATCGACTCAACAGCAACAGGTTTGGTTTTTTGGTTTTATGTATATAGATAGTAGCCAACCTCCAAGACGGCCCCCAATGATCCCTGCCTCCTGGTGTTCTCATCCTTGTGTAGTTCGCACCATGTCAATACTGAATTGGGCTGAATTTGATAGCAAAGAGGATTTTGCAGAAATTATGGTGTGTGAATCCAAGGCTAAGTCATAAGAGGCAGTGTAGCATCTGTCTTATGCTCTCTTGGATCATTCACTCAGAGAAGCCAGTTGCCATATCAGGAGAACACTCAGCAGCCCTATGGAGAGGTCACCTGTTGAGGAATGGAGGCATCACACCAATAATCAGCATGGGTTTGCCAGCCGAGAAGCCTTGGTTTCACAGTGGTTTAGTGCTCGGCTGCTAACGGAAAGGTCAGCAGTGGGAACCCACCAGCCGCTCTATGGGAGAAAGATGTGGCAGTCTGCTTCCATAAAGATTAAGCCTTGCAAACCCTATGGTGCAGTTCTACTCTGTCTTATAGGGTTGCTATACGTCGGAATCAACTCGATGGCAACGGGTTTGTTTTTTTTGTTTTGGTTTGCCAGCCATGTTAGTGAGTCATCTTGAAAATGGACTTTACAACCAGTCCCAGTCAAGCATTCAGATGGCAGTAGGCCAAGTTGGCATCTTGACTGCAACCTTGTGACACATCCCAAGCCAGAACCACTCAGCTAAGCCAGACCCATGGAAACTATGTGATACAATAAATGTTTACTGTTGCCATAAGCACTAATTTTAGGGTAATTGTCATGCAGCAATAGATAGCTAACACAGTAAGCTTTGGGAAAAAAGGGAGAGAGGAATGATTTAGATCTGGGGATGCGTGCCCTGATAACTGAGTCTGAAGGAGTGATATGCTGGTTCTCTAAGGATCAGCCTTAGAGTGTATTCAGAGGTAATGAGCAAAGTTCAGGGTTTCACTAAGGAATCTCCACACAGGTCATAAAGCCTCTTTCATTTCTCCTAGCACAAAGTAAATAGCATACTGAAGAATCCCTTCTTTTCTTTTTTTCATCCATTTATGGCCTCCTCTACCCATTTTTAGGCATCCATTGATTTACCGCTTTCTAACCCCCTTCCCTTAATCCAAACAGGAAATGCTCTAGTCAAGTCATTTACATTTTTATTAGAAGGACACTACCATAGTATGAGCCAGCGTGAAATTATTTCTCTTTTCATCTCCTTAAAAACAAATCTCGAAATTGTACACTTTAAATGGGTAAATTGTGTGGCATGTGAATTATATCTCAATAGAGGTTTAAAAAAAATCTCAGTGCAAAGTCCTTTGAAACATGGAACTCAATAGTGGACTGGTACTCAAGTGCTTCCACAAACCAGCAAATTCAGCCCTGGTTTTTAATTTTTCATTAATCTAACCAGTTTCTGTTAGAATACTACTTAATCCACTAAACAAACTTTTTATATGGTGGACTAATGCCACCCACTCTGCTAAGCACTAGGAAAACAAATATGAGTAAATACAGTTTCTGTCCTTAATGGTTTCACAAGGGATTAGCAAACATTACTACCGTGCACCATAGTAACTGCTATAATAGAAGTCTATAAAAGATGCACTAGGACGGGGGTTGGCAAATATAGCCTACCTGCAAGCCAAATCATTGGGGTCCTCTGAGAGCTTGACCTCTTTAAGCAGCGTCAGCTGCATTCTTGATTTTGACAGAAACGCATTCATACCAGATATATTAACTAAAGTATTTTTGAAAACTTCATCCTTTATTTTGTAGTGAAAGGCTTTATTAATTAAATAAATTTCAGGCCAAAAGAAACAGGTAAGAGAAACTTCAGGGATGGGCAAGTTTTGAAGAAATTAGCCTATTATCTTTTTTTTTTTTTTTTTTTTTAGGTATAATTAATGTACCATAAAATTCAATGATTTTTAGTAAATTTACAGAGTTGTGAGACCATCGGCCATATCCAATTTTAGAACATTTCTGTCACACCAAAAAGATGCCAGCTACAAGTCAATTTTTAAAAGAAAGAAAAACTACCTTGAATTCTATCACCCTAACACAACTTTGGAGCCCTGGTGGCACAGTGGTTAAGAGCTCAGCTGCTAACCAAAAGGCTGGCAGTTCAAATCCACCAGCTGCTCCTTGGAAATCCTATGGGGCAGTTCTACTCTGTCCTGTAGGGTCACTATGAGTCAGAATTGACTAGATGGCAATGGATTAACACAGTTTTTGCCATTTTTTTCGAATTCCTTTGTGATCTTTGCCCCCAAACAACTTTTTTTTACATAGTTATATTTACTTTTTGCACTTTAGAAGAAGCATCTATTTGTCTCCCATGCACAGTGATTTTTAAATTGAGAAATCGTATTGGAGAACTACTTAGATAGAGCTGGCTGAAAATGCTTTCATCCACAGAAAGGTCCCACTTAAATAATTGTTTCCCTTCCCTGCTCTGCCATGGAGGTTGCAGGTAGACTGAGGATGGATGAGAGAGAGACAGCATGGACAGAGGCGTTCAGGCTACAGAGCGTGACTAATTGGGGGACTACAAATGGTTTGTTGATGTGGCCAAAAAGTAGAGGCCAATGGGCAGGGATGGGGACAGGCTACAGAGATGAGTCTGGAGAGGAAGACAGGAGCCAGATAAATAGGTCTTTTAAACTTAATCTGAAGGCAGAGTCTATTACAGTCTTGTAAGTATTGAATATCAATTTGTATTTCATGTTGATGCTGATTAACTAGTAGTCCATAATATCTGGGAAGATTGACACCAACTAGAACACGTAAGTGAGAAAAGAAACTAAAGGTTAGTAAAAGCAATTCTAGTTATATCTTCATCTGTTTTCCATTCATGCCTAATTTTTTTTGAAGCATGGAACAACTATACTATTAAATATTAGAGTTAATTTTTATAAATTTTATTATAACAGTGAATTCTATACATATTTTCTCAGTCTGTTGGGTTTCTTTTTTGTTGCAAGGTCATACATTAGCATAGCATCCTTGTACACTTCCAGTTTTAGAATGAGCAAGTGGAGAAGTGATGCTGTGATTCTGGATGTGTGCCTGTGATGGCCTGAAAAAGTTCAGTGACTTTCAGTCTGGTTCAACGATTAGCTTCTCGAGACACTGGACCGCTGTCTGTGATTTTCAGCTCCCAACCAGGCTCTACAGGCAACCCTAACAGCACACTCTAGTGATCATAGCATTCTACTGCAAGCTGTACTAAAACAAAACTAAGCAGTCTCTTTGTCTTACTAATGAAAGTAGACTAGAGATTTATATAATTTTTAGAGACCTGATAATGATCTTTAAAAACATATGTTTCTGGTGGTGGTATTTGGACATTCTGTTTTCTACAAAATAAAATATATTTGTAGATGGCAAATAAAATTTCCAGAAATTTATTAAGTACCTCCATCAAGGTACTATACTATATCCTACGGAGGATTAAAATAGGTATAAGACGTGGCTCTCATATATACTACTTTGAATTATAGTTTTTTTGTCCATATATTATTCTATAAGGAGCCCTGATGGTGCAGTGGTTAAGTGCTTGGCTGCTAACCAGAAGGTTGGCAGTTTGAACCCACCAGCTGCTCCGTGGGAGAAAGATGTGGCAGTCTGCTTCCGTAAAGATTTACAGCCTTGGGAACCCTATGGAGCAGCTCTACTCTGTTTTATAGGGTTACTTGGAATCAACTTATGGCAGTGGGTTTGATTTTGGTTTATATTATTTCTATAGAACTGTAGAGGGATCATTATACTGTGTATTCCTCCATAGTTTCTTCACTCTGTGAACATTTATTGAGTACACTCAATAAGTATTTTTAAATAACTGAATGCAAAACATTAAATAATAAGTGCAAAAATACAAGCGCTCTTAAACTTTGTATTAACTTCCAAACAAGTGCTATAGACACCTCTGAGTTTGCCTTTCTTTTGGCATCTTCTGTATTAAGCTGATTATATTTTGCTCTGTCTTTGATTTTCTTTAACACCTCACCCAGAAACATAAGAGGGGTAATGGTAAAAAAACAAAACAAAACAAAAAAACCGTGGGTGCAAAAGCCTCGGAAGAGAGAGAATAAAGAAAAATCCTAGTAAGTTTACCTTAGAAGTGGTGACATAGCAGTATAGAACCAGAAACTGGGCTTGTTAGATTCCTGGGTCAGTTTGTCTTATTCAAATAGAGTCCCTGCTTATGCTTAGCATTGCATCCCATGGTGCATCCCTGTGTTAGACTTGTTCTGGTTAAGCCAAGGTTGCAAGCACATGGGAGATGTCTAGATCCAGTTGTCAATGAGCTCTAGCCTACACTGTATCTTGCAGAAGAACATCGTCCTTGTTCTTCTTTTGTTGGTAAATTGAAACTTCAATTTTCTCGTACACACAGGTGTTCAAGAAATCCATTGTTAGGAAAGTAAAAACTGGAAAAAAAATGGGAAGACCTTTTATTATAGTTCAATAAAACGTGAAGTTTGGAAATAGACTCAGGTACATTTCATATGTGATAATGGTGGCATCTCAAATAATTGGGACAAAAATAGACTTTTATATAGATGGTATTAAGACAACCAGATAGCCATTTTAAAATATAATAAAATTTGACCATCGACAAGAATAAACTCCAAATGGATCAGAGGTGTAAATGTAAAAGGTGAAACCATACAAGTACTTGAAGAAAACATGGGTGAATTTCTTGAAACCTGGGTATGAGGAAAGGCTCTGTGACTCACAATTGGGCAAGAGAGTACCAAGAGGTGCCCACATGTATCGTCTGAATTGCATATATATTTCTCCCTGCTTGCTTTATCTAACAGCAGTCCTATCTCCAATGGCTGATCAGGATCAATTACCCCTGCCAAGATGGCGACCCCTATTTTTGCCTGCTAGTCTCTGGTCACTTGGAGTCCAAAGGGCCCAGGCTGCAGCCATAGTTAATAGTTCAGTAGGAACTACAGCAGTCTTCCATATACCATCGCCTAGATTCTACCAACAATATTTTACTATATTTGCCTTATCATATATCTTTCCATCTATTCATCCCTCTTTTCATCCATCAACCTACCTTATTTTTTGGATGTATTTCAAAGTAAATTACAGGCATCAATACATATCCCTGTACATACTTCAGCATACACATATTAGAGTTCAGTATTTTAGTTTTTTTTTTTTACAACGAAATGCACAAATCTTAAGTGTGTACATTCACTGAGTTTTGATAAATGCATGCACCTGTGCAACCCAAATCCCTATAAAGACATAGAGCATTACTATCACTTTTCCTACCCTTAGCAACTAATCCCAGCCCCCATGTCCTCAGAGGCAACCACAGTTCTTTTTCCACCATAATGTGTCCTGTTCTAACTTCATGTAACTAGAATAATACAGTATATATACTCTTTTATGTAAGACTTCTCCATATAGATGGAATCATATAATATGGACCTTTTGGGATAAGATTTCATTCACTCAGCATAATGTTTTCGAGATTTGTCCATGTGGTGTATACCAGTTCCTTTTTATTGCTGAGTAGTGTGATGGTTAATTTTATGTGTCAGTTTGGCTAGGCTATGGTTCCCAGTGATTTGGTCAAACACTATTCTAGATGTTGCTTTCCACAGTGACTTTTCACTTTTGTATTTCTCCTCATTTAGTTTTCATTTCTAAAATCTCCCCTCCTCCGTTTTTACTTGAGTTTCACATGCTTCTGTTCTTTGGCCATCTCATTTTTGAGATCTTCTATTACATTTCTGATTTATGCTCTTCTGTCAAAGCTTTGATTATTTTAATTTCTTCTAACTCATTTTGAAAGGTTATAGGTTTCATCTGCTTTGTGGCCATAATTTTCTACTGTGTTCTCATCAATTGCTGCAACTTTATTCAGTTCTTTTTTTTTTTTTTTTTTTTCTCCTTATAACTTTGTTGAGGATTGGGTCATATTTCATTTTTGTTCTCCTTGTTTAAATGAGATGGGTTTTCTGGATCATTAGGAACAAGTGTCTGTCAAATAGGTGGGGATGGGCCAACTTCATAGCTCTAGGCTCCCTCCTCTGTTGTTACTGTCAGATGCTCAAAAAGTACTCTCTCGTACTTATATCTTTAAATGCTGTATTTTGCTCATATTTTATATCACATACACACAATCTGAACTTTCTCTCTCTCATGCACAGTATTCCTGCTATGCTTAATTTGGCTTCTGTTTTTAGCAGTTTTCCATAGGGTGAGACTCCTTCCTTAAGGAGTGCAGTATTTAATGGGCATTGTTAAAAATGTAGATGACTCAGACTCCCACACGACTTTTTGATCTTCTCGAGGCTGTGCAGTTTTTCACCCACCCTCAATTTAAAGCATGCAAGGACTTCACTTTGCTGCTCATTCTCAGACCTGATTGTCCAGGTTTCCTCTTGGATAGGGTGCTCTCCATTTGGGGGATATGTGTTGGTAATTTTTCAGTTCTGCAGCTCTTAGTAGTCCCCTTTCACTTCCCACTGCTGCACAAGTCCTGCTGCTGTTTGTGTTTTGGGGACATCTTCCCATATTTGGGGCTCCTGGAGAGTATTACCTAGCTTTGTTGAATGTATCAACTTTGGGTTTTTTTCTTTTGTTATCATGATTTCTGGAAAAGTTCCAGGGAGAATCAAACTATCCTGTTGACATGGTCAGACCACCTGACTCTGGCTGTCTAACTTTATTAATGGTGCCCTTTGTTGTACACAAGTTTTAAATCTTAGTCAAATTGTGGAAATTCACCTGGTTGTATGGTTTGTTTTTCGTAGTAGTGCCCAGCTGCTCTGGTATAAGCATGGAGAAAGCCCCTTAGTCACCTCTCCCTGCCAATTATAAGTGCCCTGTATTCTCATCTCTCCCCACACCCACCCCCCTCAAAAAAAAAAAAAAAAAAAAAAAAAACCCTCTTCTTTCATTGCCTTCAATGTTACCCCTCCTAGAATATTTTAGGCTCTTAAAAAGTAAAACAGTGGTGTCATGGATTGAATTATGTCCCTAAAAAATGTGTCTATCAATTTGGCTGGGCCATGATTCCCAGTATTGGGTGATTTTCCTGTGTTGTAAATCCTACCTCTATGACATTAATGAGGGGGGATGAGCAGCAGTTGTGTTGACGAGGCAGGCAGGACTCAATCTACAGGACTGGACTGTGTCTTGAGCCGGTTTCTTTTGGGATATAAAAGAGAGAAGTGAGCAGAGAAACAGGGGGACCTCATACTACCGAGAAAGCAGTGCCAGGAGCCGAGCGTGTCCTTTGGATCCAGGGTTCCTGCATGGAGAAGCTCCTAGTCCAGGGGAAGACTGATGGGAAGAACCTTCCTCCAGAGCTGACAGAGAAAGCCTTCCCCTGGAGCTGACACCCTGAATTTGGACTTTTAGCCTACTTTACTGTGAGGAAATAAATTTCTCTTTGTTAAAGCCATCCACTTGTGGTATTTCTGTTATAGCAGCACTAGATAACTAAGACAAATGGCTTTCAATTTTATTTTTAAACTCTAGGTGCCCTTTCCTTAAATGAAAGCTTACATAGAAACTCAAAATGAGAAAATTGGAACTATCCAATTTTGGCACTCCTTCCCTTCCATGGCCTGTTCTTCTTCTGGAAGGTCCTTGGCACTTAGCCTGAAAATCACTAAGCTGAAAAGAACATTCTAAATTTTAAGTGAAGAGTCATGGCTTAGAGACAGAAGGAAATCACAGATTATTTTAAGGCTCAATCCCAGGAGATTCTGATTCAGGATCTAGGGTGAAACCTGGGAATTTGTATTCTGTTAAAACAGCCTAGATGATTTTAATAAGTTTGAGAACCATTACACTAGACCTATGCTCTCCAATATGATATCCACTAGCCACACGACTATTTAAGTTTACATTAATTGAAATGAAATTAAAACGCAGTTCCTCAGTTGCACTAGTTACATTTCAAGTGCTCAGTAGCCACACAGGGCTAGTATCATATTGGAGTGCAAACACAGAACATTTCCATCATTGCAGAAAGTTCTTCTGGACAATGCTGCTCTAGACAGTTGTCTCCACTATAGAGTGCACGTGCCCAGAAGGATGCACAAGATTCACTGGGAAGACATTTAAATTTCTATTTCTTCATCTCATTTTTAATCTGTTTTTTGGCTATAATGTACTTAATGTATTAGAGCAGCAGTGCATGAATATAATGTAAAATAATTATACATATATTTGGTATGCATGCTTAAAATTATTTACTGATGGAATGCACAATCAAAAAGTTTGGAGACCATTACACTAAACACCTATTTCTTTTAAAGAATTTGCCTGGGCTGACATAGGTAACTTTTTATTGGACCTTCCTTCTTTCTAAGTATAGATTTTTTTCACTTCAAACCCAAATCCCCAAACATGAGAAGTCCTTTTTTTTTCTTTTTAAATATACACATATAAGATATTTTATTTCAAAAAGCACAAGAACATTATACAAGTTTTAAATTTACATTTTTCAATAAAAGATATCAATATATGCATTATTTGTATAACTTCATCATGGATGAAATTTGAATCAGTGGTATAAACATGTTGCAGTCACTAACTATAGATCATCATCACAGTGAACCAAAATGCATAGTTGTTATGAAATGACAAATGAGCACGAAAGGGTGAACTCACAGCCCGTACACCAACATAATAAATTAATTATACAGGTATGTTTCTCTTCACTTTAGCTTTAAAATTTCTGCTAGCCCCTCACCCAACACTAGAAAAACATTCTTGGAGCCATCCTGCTGAACCAGCTCCTCCACATCCTACAATAAAGAAAATAAAGTGACTTTGTTGCTTGTTTATAAGTAAACTTCATAAGCATAATCAAATTGTTTGCAATGATGAAGGCAAACCACTAGGACATATGAATATACTTAGAAACCCCTTGGGCTGGGGGCAGCACTGACACGTCCGTTCATCTTCAGTACCGGGTTCTAGAGTGATCTCAGTAGGCAGAACTCAATATGAAGAGGGTTCTTTGGAAGTAAAGGTGACTGGCCACCACTAGATAGTCCTTCTGGCAGCCTGACAGCTTAACCCCAGAATTTACGGAGTACAAAAAGGCTAGAAATAAAAAGTCGGTTTATCTTTGCTAAACTGGGGCCATTTATTTAGGGCAGAAGTCAGCAAATTCTGTTGTCTATTCTGGCTCAAACTTCCCAGCCTAACAACCCATCCAGCAAAATTATATAAGAAACAAAGGGAAATGCTCAAGTCATTTGATCATACCAGCAATTTGACAAACTGAACACTAAATTTTCTGATCCTCGCCCACTGACTGTTACAGAGTGTTCACTAGAGTTGTGTCTATTTTCTGATGCCTTCTGAATAGTAATTATTCAAGTAGAAAATCATGATTGTGATTCTGATGCCTATTCATGCCAATCCCTAACTGCAAACATCCACCTTTTGTGTATGTTACATAAAAATAAAATAAATCTATCACCAAATGTATATCACCATCCACTTAGCAAATATATTTTCAGTTGTGTTTGCTGAGCAAAAAGAAGGTAGAAAAGCATTTACAAACATACATAAGACATTGAAGTAGACACCAAAGGCAAAATAACATACAGTCCTTGAATGCATCCTTCAAACTTCTAACTCATCACCCCCGAGACAACAGAAGCTGAAATGGACGGCTTCAATTTATCTTCTGTCTGCTGATTTATATTACAGGGTCTTGATATAAAAAGCTAGAGCCAAGAACCAAGAAGCCTAAGCACAGATTCTGGAGAGCTCTATTACTTATGAACACGAAGGCTCAATCACAGCATGTTATAACAGAACACAGACTGTTGATCATGTGGCCTTTTTGGTTTCTCTACTAGTCATAAAACCAGAGTTTATGAGAAGGTTACACATAGATTAACAAGTCAAGGACTGAGGGATCTTCTACAGAGAAGGTTACAGGATTGGCTTACATCTGATTGTTCTAATTTACACTTGTTATGCTCCATTTGGAGCCCTGGTGGCACAGTGGTTAAGAGCTACAGTGGCAAACCAAAAGGTTGGTGGTTTGAATTCACCAGCCACTCCTTGGAAACCATACGGGGCAGTTCTACTCTGTCCTACAAGGTCACTATGAGTTGGAATCGACCCCATGGCAATGGTTTTTTTTTTTTTTTTTTTCTCAATGCTGCATCCGTTGGAGAATTTTCTTATCCTTGTTCTGCAGCTCGTTTACATCAGAACTGGAACAGATTTCTGAGAGTCAAATAGGATGGTGCTGCAATCAAGAGGTAAGCAATCTCATTTTAAAAACTTGCATTTGGAAAATGGGAAGTCTAATTTCAAAACTGAACAATGCTACTTGAAGTCAGAGGTGAGGGTTACAGGCTTTTTGTACCATCAGGGATGAATACATTATCTTGAATCTTCTTGAGGTCTACAGTGGGAAAAAGCTTTTCCACACTGGCAGAAGTCTCTTAGAAATGGCAAATCTGTCCAGTGAGATCTAGTTTAATTTCTGGGTGAAGCAGCAGGTGGCACATTAAGGGTATCTCCTTAAAAGACAAGTAATTAAAGTTTTACTTTTTTGGAATCTTTGTCAATTCAAGCATATTGCATGGTTTCTGCAATCCCTCCTCAGCTGCCCTTAGGGAAGACAATCACAGGTTATTAGACTCTTGTCAGCGATCCAACGTGAACTGAACTCAACTTGTAGGGGGAGGGGGCCATGAAATACAAAAGTGCAGAAGAGTTAGCCGACACATAAAAATGTCCACAACTATTTGATGTGATTTCATTTATCAGGTGGATGGAATCAAATGAAATGGGACAGATTATGAAGGGGAATGAGTTTCCTGGAAATATTAGCAGAATCAGACACCTGGCATGAACAAGCATTTTAGTGTTCTGGAACATAACAGATTGTTTTTCCTTGAAGCACAGGTTTGCTAATTGAAAGCAATACTCCATTAAGGGATATTTTATTGATGTATGTGAATCTGGACATGGAGCAAAATACTCTTCAACCCTTCCCCAGCCCTCAGAAAGGTCTCCATAATTTTGAACCAGTCTTCATTACTGTCTTCATCCATGATTGTCCTGAGATACAGTTGGAGCTCAAAGTAACTGCCAGTTGAATCCAAATAACATTTGATTAGTTTCCTGGCTCCTAGCAATCTCTTCTATAATGCAGTGCTGTTGCCAGACCAGATGGAGCTTCCGATACCGCTCATGAGATAAATGAAGGGGGTTGCCCCTCCTTCAGGGGAGAAAAAAATATATATATGTAAGTTTGAATCAAACAACTGTCACAACTTTATTGCCTCAATAGGTCTGAATTCTTAAGATGCTCCTAGAACTGGGAGGAATCACCCGACAGGGCTTAAAAGGGATATTTTTCCTTCATCTTTGATCCCTAAGAACTTGACAGATGACTTAGAAGTAATCTCTCAAGAAGAAATTTACTCCTTGTACAACAGGTCAAGTATACCATGGACATTACGGAACCTTATTTAAGTGGTCAGCTAGGCTTATAACTTGAAGCAACACTATTCTTTCTTGGGTGTTCAGCCTGAGTGGGGCTTTAACAGCAGCTTCCCTGGCCTCATACGGCTTATCCAGCTTTGATTTCTGGTCTTTGTATAGTAGAGGTTAGAGATGGGGTAGATCCTCAATTTATTATACTACTTAGAAACATTTGGTTATAACTGTCTTTATGATACAACAAACTTGCTGGTGATTAGCAAATATTTAAACTCAATTTCAATTCTAGGGTTGCATGGTTTGCAACACTGTACAACAGCTAACCAAAAAGCCTCAAGTTTGGCTGTTGGGAGTAATGAAGAACTGTGAGGGCTTCGCTTACTGAGGCACTGGGTGTCTCAGCTGGTTGTGTATTTTCAAATGACCTGATGAATTTTAAAAATTTGTTTCTTGGCACCTTTCTGAGACAACTCAGATCTCTTATCCTCAGCCATTAACTATTTTCACCACTCTCCTCTCTTCTCCCTAAAACCAACGACTACCTCTATACAGATCAAATGCTGTCACAGTAAAACAAATCTCTGTATGATAAAAAGGGCTATTTACTACATTTAGGATGGTATCATATTTAATATTTTTAATTTGCAGCTATTAGAAGATATCTCTTAATATTTAGCATTAGCTTTTTTGTTCCAAGAACTGTTACCATCTATGTAGAATTATAAGACTAAAAACATACATAAAAGGACCGATTAAAAAAATCTTACTTCAGGCCAGGGTCTGTTTCTCCATATTCATCCAAATAGGGGGCTGGATAGGCACAGCCTCTGGCTTTACCTTCGACCAGGACAACTCTGCATTCTCTGATTCTGAAGGACAAAACAACCAACAGGAAATACGTATTAAGTCATGTGTGCAAATGATAGACGCTGCATCAAAGTTAGTCCAGAGAAGACATGTCCAATGTCTATCAGGAATCTGGTATAAAGACAGTATCAGCATAGACAAACAGACTAAATTGTGTTTTGTCTAAATAAAGGAGAATGAATATTGCTATTTTTGTTGAAGCTAAGGAAAAGGCTTAGTTGGATTCAGGGACATGGGACAAGAAATACTGACTGAATATACTGAAAGGAAGAAGAAGGATATCCTACCTGAGTCACAGATGTCTTGGAAAATGGTGGCTGGTGTTGTTTCTGTTCTGTTGCCTGGCCTATGACCTGAAGTAGGTAAGGGGCTGAACAGAAGAACAGAACCACACCTCCTAGTCTGATAATCGTGGGCCAGAAGGAAGGTGGGCTGGAGAAGTTATCAAGCCTCCTTTGGTTAGAGTGAGTGTCTCACAGTGCAGATTAAAACGAAACACTGCCACCTTGAGGGCACTCAGAACTCTTACAGCAGAGAAAGGAGACACAAACTGCTTGTGTACATGTATAAGATACGGGAGAGGAATTACAAAAAAAAACCAGGGTAGGTAGCTGGATTTACTAGCTGTAGATTCCCTAGAAGGAGGAAACAGGTGTTTGGGTTTAACTGCCATGCCTTCTTTCCCCATGGTCCAACAGGTGCTTCCAAGCAATGATTACATATTCCACAGTTAATAAGATATTTGGGAAACTGCATTACGTGGGAGAATGAAAAGAAAATGCTATTATGGCCTCCAGATCGGATGCAGATTCCCTAACCCTAATTCATTATGAACTTCCAGATCACTCACTACTCACTTTAGGAAAATGCAGACTCCAGCTCCACAGTGAAGTGCGTGAAAAATGCAAGCTCCAACCTCTTCCCCATTCACCATTTCTTGGCAGCAAGCGTTCTGAGAGCACAGTATGGCCCCACAGAAAAGACAGAGGACAGGGTGCTTTCGCTCATCATCTGCGGACCGTGGGCACCTCAAAAGGGAAGAAAACATTCAGCATGGTGGTGAAACAAACAAACAACAACAACAAAATACTGTATCCAGCTGGCCACGAGCGTGTTTTCATCAGATTCTTTTTTTTTTTCTTTTAAATAATATTTTATTGTGTTTTCAGTGAAACTTTACCCAGAAAATCAGGTTCCCATTTGACAATTTCCACACAAATTGTTCAGCGACATTAGTTACATTTTTCACAACGAGTCAACATTCTCTTTAAGTGTGTTCTGGTTGTTCCGTTTCCAGTGCTCTAGTTTCCCTGATCCCTTCTCATCTTTACTTTAGAGTAATTGTTGACCTTTCGGTCTCATATAGTTGGTTTTTTAATAGAGCACCATACTCATGGGGGAATAGCTTTTATTTTGTGTGCCAATCTGTCATTTCACTAAAAGGTGACCTCGGGATAGCTGCGGTTCAAGGTAAAAAAGCATCTCAGGGTGATAGTCTCAGGAAGTCCTCCAGTCTCAACAGGTCCAATAAGTCTGGACTTCTTAAGAACTGGATTTCTCTTCCATGTTTTTCTCCTGTTCTGTCAGGGTCCCCCTATTGTGGCCCTGATTACAACGGCTGGTAGCATCACTAGTTCTTTTTCAGCAAAGAAAGCTCTTAAAACACTAGGAAACATTTAATAAGATAATTCCTCTTTAATACTTTCCCCTAAAATGGCTTAACAACAACAATAAAAATCCTCTGATTAATCCATAGTAAAAAAAAATCTATTATTAAATTCACAGTGTCCTGATAATTCTCATAAAGCTTCACAATTAAATATACCTTAAGATTTAACTATAGGATCCAGTCTTCATCTGACATGACCAACTTAATTCAACTGCCTCTCCTGTATTGGTTTAGTAAAATCTGTGTCCTCAAAGCTGGAGGAACATGACCTTGTAAGTGCCCACTTGTTTAAAAATTTACGTTTTGCAGTAAGGGTCCAAACACATTTTTCCTCCATTTCTTTGGAATGTTGAGATCTTTAGGGTTGGACTGAAAAGCCTTTGAGTTCATGCATCCGTCCATCTGGGAATCACAAGTCTTAGAAAGGAGAGGGTGGCAGAGATGATTTGCCTGAACAAAGCAGTACTTTGAGATCTGACCATTTCACATAGTGGTAAAATAATAGAGCCTTGTTATTATGCCCTCCAAAGGCGAAGAGCTCTGAAATACAGTGATAATGGCTATCTTTACAAAAGGAGCTTCCTATGCTCCCCCTGTCTCTGCTGTAAAATAGGCATGATAGCAAACATCAAGAACTCCCTTGGGCAGTAAAAAATAAATGCAAACAGAGGAGAGAGCCAGCCAGGTCCACACTGGGGTCAAAATAAAGGGCATCAAAAAGAATCTCCAATATTGTTAACCATTGTCATAGGGCAACATTTGTAGTAACTGTTAAATGGGAGACTATTTTGTCCTGTAAGCCTTCATCTTAAGTGAGAATAACA
>NW_004444012.1:11258055-11309205 GCF_000243295.1 Trichechus manatus latirostris
TAATCAATGTCATAAAACAGCATGTGTGTTACTGTTACATGAGAAACTATCTGTTCTGTAAGCCTTCACCTGAAGTACAATAAAATATTAAAAAAAAAAAAAGAATCTCCAATAGAGTATTAACTGTGAATCTTACTCTCTGACCCCCAGTTTCTGAGGCAAGATAAGAACAACCACTATCGTCTCCATAGGAACAGAGGAACTCTGGTGTAGGTATTACATTCCTGTCCCTTGCAGACGAGGGGGCTATTTTCACTTACGGAAGGTTGTTCCAGAGCAAAATTATTATCATTAATCATTTGTTCCAATCCTTATTCTCAAAGCCATTTAGCTCATGTACTATGGGATAGTTACTACGGGAAAATTATGAAAAACCCCCTTTTAAAGCTAGGGACTGCACTTAGAAAGAATCAAGGATCCATGCAAATATTTCAAAGTGAACTGGTTGCTGTTGAAATTGTGATTGCTGTTTTAGTGTAATAACTGGCGGCCAGAAGAAGCAAACACTGCAATCATCAGTTGTGATAGCAGGGCTCTCCCTGGAGCAGTGGAGGAGGTAGACATTAGTAAGATGTGTGGCCACCAACTGCTCCTCAGAATTTTTGTGCAGTTCAAACTTGGTTATAAAAATTAAAGGAAATCTCAAACCGGAGAAGAAGTCACAAGAGGACGGCCTCAAAGGAGACTGGGCTACTTCCAAAGGGTTTTGCCCCAGGACAGTGGTAGTGGGTAGAGTGGCACTGTTTGTGGCTCTGTTTTGGATAAAGGTAACATCTTTCTTTCTTCTTTAGCACAGGATGGCTGAGTCCCTGAGCACTAGTCATCCTGGAGAGGCAAAGGCGGAGGGCATGCCTAAAGCATAGCCACTGCGCGGCCATCTTCCTCTACTAGCAACGGTTCGGTTAGAATGGAAACCAGTGACTACAGTAAACCTAGCAAAAGTCATTTTTACTTGGAACCAGCAAGGAACAATATCATCCAGGGGGACCTTAACTGTGATTAATGGCTAACCCTTCTCTCAGATCCCCTGAAGAACCAGCAGCATGATACTTCTTAAACCCTGGAAGACAATACCTATTCACTGGGCTTCTGTGGTAAAAATGTACCCTAAAATTAAGAGAATCATTGAATTTAGAGCTGGATGCAATCTTTGAAATCATTTTAATTTTAGGAGGGCCAAGAGAGAAAGTGACAACAATTCTTTTAGATGGCTGACTTTAACTAGCATGAGAAAAGAAGCAAGGCAGCTAGAACACTGAGGTCAATTCTATCTGGTAACAAAGGCTGGGGCGTGGCCTGCCAAAGCCTCCTGCTGATGCCAGTTAAAGCCCCCTGGCCTTCTGACTGCAAGCAGTAGAATAACTCAGAGAACTTCCTTAGTCATTCTGCAGGCAGTGATCTCTGAGTGAGTTGAAAAGGCGCCTCTGTTAAACAGGCAGCAGAAAGGGACAGGAGCTGGTTGAATGGACACACGAAATCTGGGGTGGAAATGAGGAGTGTGCTGGGGAGAGCAACCAGGGTCACGTAACAATGTGTGTATAAATTTCTGTATGCAAAACTAACTTGAGCTGTAAACTTTCACTTAAAGCACAACTAAAAAAAAAAGAAAAGTGCTCATCAAGCCCTCAAAATGATCCTAAACCGCAACACCTTTCTTAGATTCCTTCAAATGACAGAAAGCCCTTTAGCTTCTGTTGTTGTTAGCTGCCATCAGGTCAACCCCAACTCATGGCGACCCCCCATGCACAACAGAACAAAGCATGGCCCGGTCCTGAGCCATCCCCGTGGTTGGCTTAGGATCGGACCATTGTGACCCATAATTTTCACTGGCTGATTTTCCGAAGTAGATCACCAGGTCTTTTCTCCTAGTCTGTCTTAGTCTGGAAGTGACACTGAAACCTGTTCAGCATCATAGCAACACTCAAGCTTCCACTGACAGATGGGTGGTGGCTGTGCATGAGGTGAACTGGCTGGGAATTGAACCCCGGTCTCCTGCATGGAAGGCGAGAGTTCCACCACTGATCCAACACGGACTAACATATGACCAAGGACTATGAATAGTCACCTTGTACACCAAGGCAATTAATTGGGATTATTAAATTTGTATCCTTAAAAAAAAAAGTTAAGAGTTATTTGTGTGTACTGACAAGCTCTAGTTAATTCAGTAGTTTACCAAGAAGTCTGGCTGCTACGCTTGGCAACAGTGCCAAACTCCTAACTAAGCTTTGGAATTCCTGCAATTTGGGAAAAGGATGCTTTTTTACCAGTCCACCATCAATGAAGTCTTGAATGGGCTTTGATTTTCAAACTGCTGAGATTCTTGCTCTCTAACTACAAGCGGCTGGTGGCTTCATGTCGTCTTTATCAGTTTGCTATCACTTTGGTCTGCTGTGTGTTACGGATACATAAGGGCATTAACAGAAGTTTTGGGTTATTATTTTCAAGACATGATGCATTAATGACTCAAATACAAAATATTCACACCCCAGCGGCTAAAGCAGATGTGCATATAATCCCTCCATTCAGTAACACTTCATTGGCAGTGTGCTGCCCGTGAAATAATGCTATTCAAATAACTTATAGTGAGGTAAGTCTGAAATAATTGAAGAATGATTTTTAACCTTACAGAACATTATTTTATCATATACAGTGTGTTTAAGTTCACGTTCTTCTCTTATAAAAGAAGTAACAGGCAGTTCATACAGGTGTTAGTAATGAGTATACTGTGACTTGTTTATTTTGCTTCTCGTCAGTGTTTGTTCTTTTCCTACTTGAAAGTGATTAGTGAGAGGGGAGGGGAGATAAAAACAAAGTCTGAGAACCAGTGCTTTAGGGTCGTGTTTAACCTGACTGGGAGTTCCTATGGTGCAAGTGGTTAACACGCTTGGCGCTAACTGAAAGGTTGGAGGTTTAATTCCACTCACAGGTGCCTGGGAAGAAAGGCCTGGCGATCTACCGAAAGGTCATGGCCACTGAAAACTGTACGGAGCACAGTTCTACTCTGAAACACATGGGGTCACATCACCATGAGTTGGAATCGACTTGACAGTAACAGAGTTTTATCATCTGACTGCAGTTGATTTCGGGGTGGAGGGGGGTGCCAAAAAGGACTGAGGGGTGGATTCCTCTCTCCAGGATCCAGGTCACAATGTAGTTATCTGTTTTACTGTTACAATGGGCTTCCATATAATATTTTGTCTGAAGAAAGGACATTCATTGCTCAGCAGACACTTAAAAAATATTTGTTAGCAGTTGTTCATACAAACTGGAAGCTCAGAAAACATTAAAAAAAAAAATTTTTTTAATGGGGCACAACAGTCCAGGGACAAGGACTAGAAGGCAGGAGGGGACAGGAAAGCTGGTAATAGGGAACCCAAGGTGGAGAAGGGACAGTGTTGACCTGTCGTGGGGTTGTTAACCATTGTCATAAAACAATATGTGTACTAACCATTCAGTGAGAAACTATTTGTTCTGTAAACCTTCGTATAAAGTACCATTAAAAAAAATTTTTTTTTTCTTACCTGAAATGAGAAGCTTGATTTAGGAGGCAGCTGTAGTCATCAGGAAGCTCTATCAAACTATTTCTTTTCCTAGGGTACCTAGGAATGTAATTTAAAAGGCAATTTTATTTACAAGTAAATAAGCCCAGGTCAAAAACTGACCAAGGTGACTGAAAGAAGAATGTCTTAAAAATTACAATAGGATATTTGTCCACGCTTGGAACCCAAAGTAACTCCCACTGTTTAACAAACAGATTAAATCCAAACTTCTCACCCTAGAATTCTAAATCTTGTTATCAGCTGGCTTCCTTTCTAAACTCAACCCCCACTATTTTCTAAGAAAAAACTGGTCTAGCTAGCTTTTAACTGCCTGGGAAGGTAGCATGAAGCAGTGGTTACGAACACGAACTTCAAGATCAGACAGACCTGGGTATAAATCCTAAATTCTCTGATACTTTGACCAGTCACTAACTGAAGCTATCTAAGCCAGTATTTCCTGGTCTGTAAAACAGAATGAATGTAATATACTTTCTGAATCATAAGGCACATCATCAATATAATAACAGGGTTTCAGGGGAAAAAGAAACATTACATTAAATGGACATATCAATTAAAAGACTCATGTTGATTTCAGAAACGTTAAAATGTGAATAGTAGTATCAAGGAATTTCGCAGCATTGGTGAGGACTAAATGAGATATTAAGGTGAAACACAGTAACATGTACTTAGGACTCAATATATCTTTACAAATGTTACTATTACTTCTCACCATACTAGATACAATAAAAGCCTTGCTTGCATGCCTTGGGAAAGTCATTGGAATAACATGAAAATTTCATCTCAAAGTCCCAATCAATTTAAATCTATAATCTTTTCTATGTTTAGTTAAAAATCATCTCAAAGATTAACCTTGTCTAAGAATCTTCTTTAAATTTCTATAGCATTAACAGTATATTCAATATATTATACCTTTTCTTATATCATCTTGAGTTACATATGTAACTAGATTGTATCACTAGATCATAGATTACCCATGACCAAAAGCTGTGTTTATGTTCTCTCTTTTAACTCTCCCAGAGTATTCTAGTACCATGCTGGGAAAATAGTAGATATCTAAAATACACACAATAAATTGAAATAGAGGAAAAAGTGTGTGACTTTAACAGTCCTAAAATGCGTATTCATATCTCAAACTCTTTTCTTCTTCCCACTCTGAGATCTTCCTTTTCTTGGTGATGTGAACACTGCTGCAGCTGAACACAGGAGCTGGATCTCTTATCTCCGAATCACTAACGCTGGGTTGGGGGAAGGCGGCACAGGAACGTTTACAGCGGAGGTGAAAGTAGTTCAAGGGGTGAGAGAAGACGAGAAAAGAAGGTGGCAAATGTACACTGGCTCACAATGTTTGCTTTTCCCAGAGAAAAATGGTACTGTTGGCATTTAAAGCTGGAGGCCAATTTCTCTGTTGTTTTTTGATGCAATTCAATTCAAATAAAAATTATCCACTGTACACAATACAAGGCAGGCCCTGGAGAGATACAGAGAAGACGAGCATGCAGTTCTTCCTCTTGCTAAGCTTCCTGTTCAGTGATTTAGGTGCTGACAGGTTCGTGTGCACACACACATGCACACACACGTGCACACACACGAGAGGCTATATCAGGAAAGACTTCAGGGAACAGGTGGCGTTTGAATTAGTCCCCGAGGAAGAGGTGGATTTTAATAGAACCATAATGTATGAGAGATAGCAGGGTTGAGGGAAAGTTTATTTTTGGGGGGTAATTTCTAAGCAGATAGATAGGAAGGTAAGGAAGAAATAGTTCTATTATATATAGTGCTTTATTCTCAAAAAAAAAAAAAGGTTTATAAAAATACTGTGACTACCCAGTAGCTCCAAAATGCCATTTCCACCTCTGCCTTTTGAAACGGATGTATTAGCTTAAGGAAGGTTCTTTGAAGAGGAGCTGGTGGCTTCTAACAATCTAAGAGGGAAAGGATATCCACTCTTAAAAAAAAAAAGGAAAAAAAAACTGTAGGAGAAACTTGATTTCTAGCAAACACCTAACAGACGTGTAGGGAAGAACGTATGTACTAGTAAGAATGAAGATGACAGACTAGAAAGCAGACTCAATAAACCAACCACGTTAGCAGACACAGCCTGTAGAGGGGAAAAAGGATTAAGAAGGAAAACCAACCTGACCACTGAGCTTTTCTGCTTCAGACAGTTCAGTAAGGCGGGATCAGAACACCACCTGCACGTGAGCCAAGATAACAACATGAATCACCTGCGACGGCTTCAGTGCAATCTGCAGCAACGAGCCCTCTTCTCTAGTTCTTTTTGTCCCTTCTTTCCATGGTCTCCCTTCCATATTTCTTTTTTCTTACATCTTGTCCCTTCTTTCCTCCCCTTCTTTCCTGTTTCTTTTTAAATTTTATTGTGGTAAAATACAGAGAATAAAAAGACTGTACAATGGACGGCAGTCATGGAATGGGTGTGAACCACTGCTGCCCAGGCTTTCTGCTCTTCTCCACTCCTTTAATTATGTGCAGGAGGAATCGCCTGTATTTTTGCTACACCCTTAAATCAATGCTAATCAGTCTAAGAGCTTAGCAAATAATTGTAATTGGAAATTTCCCAAGTGTGTAACAACCCAACAAGGACATTCTGTCCCATAAGTACCTCTGAAGCAAGGGCCTTACAGTCTCCCAATATTCCTGGAAAAGCAGGAACAAATTTGTGGGTAAAGATAGATAGCTGCAGAGTGCATTATACTCTCCTTCTGCAGAATCTGCAAGAAAACAAAAATACATTTAATAAGCACATCATTCTTACTTGGTCAACCTGTTCATACAGTCTCTTCATAGTTTATACTCATTTTTATAAGCTAAATGTAGAGTATATTTTGTATTCTATAAAGCTGTAGGTGGTAAATAAACCAAAGGGACCTTTTAAAACATAAATCCAATTGAGTCACTCTCCTGATCAGACCTCTAAAATGTCTAACCACCACACTTGGTATAAAATACAAAGTCCTTATCATGGCATAAAGGCTCTGCGTAGAAATGCTCCATAAGGTGTCCAAGGAGAGGCTGGTGGACTCAAACTGCAGACCTTTTGGTTAGCAGCCAACCTCGTAACCACTGCGCCACCAGGGCTCCCCGCTCCCTCTAGCCCCTGGTAATCAGTAATAAACTTTGGTCTCTATGTATTTGCCTATTCTAGATATTTCATGTAAGTGGGATCATACAAGTGGGATCAACAATATAAGTGTATGGCTTATTTCACTCAGCATAATGCCTTTAAGGTTCATCCATGTTCTATCATGTATCAAGACTTCATTTCTCTTTATTGTTGAATCATATTCCATTGTATGTATATACCACATTTTGTCTGTCCGTTCATCTGTTGATGGATACTTGGGTTGTTTCCACCTTTTGGCTATTGTGAATAATACTCCAATGAACACTGACGTACAAATATCTGCTTGAGATCTGGGCGATTTTGGTGACTCTTCCAAAATCATACGAACATTCTGATTTTTACCCATACAAAGCCACAATAAGGCCTTCTCTCCTTTGGTCTAAATTTAGAAGCAAGTCAAGGAGAAGGAAAATGACCCTCCTACTCAATTATACACGGCCTTCGCTGGGTCTAGCAGGTCTTTCCCAATAGTATTCTATAATACTTTCATAATAGATACTGTCATGTGTTCGAAATTCAAATAACAGTGTATATAATAAAGTATTCCTCCTACCTAGCCAAACAATTCTCCTCCATAAAGGCAACCAATGCTTCCAATTTCACGTACACCCTATCAGTTATATTCTATATGGAGGCATTTTAAAGCTCAAGCTAGTCTGGTTGTTGGCCTCATCTGTAACCTACTGCACTGCAAGGGCACACACATTTGGAGTCAACGTGGATGAAAGAGGTGGAAGGGAAGAGGTTGGTTCTGCCTACCCTGATGTTCTATTCTTGAGCTTGAAGGTGAGAACAAAAATCCAGTCTCTCATTTACAACTCTGTAAGTTCATTTCCTACTTACTGGCAAACAGTTCTTCAGGTGGAGTTACCCCAAGCAAATAGTGGAAAAACAATGCAGCACAGCGGAGGTAAGGGGTGATGCCATTCTTCAGTGAGACCCACAAACACCAGCCAGGAATACCACACCCAATGCAGCTAAAAGACAGTAATGCCAGAACAGAACAGAACAGAACACTGATCAGACTTTACAACCCTAGATTTTAAACACACTCCCTTTCAAAAACATAGTTAAGCATTCAGATAATGTGTTACCTATTTAATTTTTAAACATTTAAAACAAAATATTAACTAGCTGATAGCTTTGGTCTTTAAATCTAATAGTTTTCTAAAGAAAACCACAGTTCTTGCATCTTTTACCATGTAGATTTTTAAGGCAAAGAACTACTTTCTTCTTTTTCGTAGGTGGCAATAAAAAACCAAACCAAGAAAAACAACAACAAATTCACTGTATAAAAACTTGATTCTTTAAGAGCAAAGCGGAAAACAGCAGCAGGCGAAGCTGAACAGAGCACTTCTATTGTACTTCCGGTTTTATCCTCTGCATTGCCACTGTATTTCACATATTATTCACAACAGTCTTACAATGCCTGTAGTTAAATGCATCAAGGGCAACAACTGTATGGAATGCTATAAAAGGATTACCTACTTTCTACATTTATTTAAATTCTCAATGCTGCTATTCATTAAAATCTTATCGTCTTTAGCTTACGTTCCCAGAATGGTTTACAAGAATAAAGATAGTTGAAACTTGTTTCAGTCTTAGAAACTGTTATTCCAACCTACTACTCCCTTACTTGAAGATAAAATCATCAAAATAACTTTTCTTCACTGTAAACCTTTCCTGTAGTAAACAAAGCCACATACTAAAAGCCTTAGCTGATTTTTAAAAATTGGAGTTGAAACGGTTCAAAAGTTATATTGCCAAACAACTGCTGAAAGTTCTATTGCCAAATAAACATGTGGAATTCTTGAAGTGGACTGGATTAAAGGACTGCTACTCACCCACTTGTAAGTCGGGAAACTTCTTCAAAGAAGGAAGCTGCAGACCGAGCTTCTTCACTGTCTTCTTGAACCTGAGCAAGGGGGAGGCCTGAAAAAGAGATTCTGAAAGATAAATTTATGAATTTGCTATTCAATTTATAAATTACACCTCAATTTCATGGTTCCAGGACAACAATGTTGATTCAAATAGGCTTCTTTCTCTTATTCTCAATCTAAATAGTTGACTCTGAGTATGAAACTGTTAGGTAAGCTTTATCTTTATATTCGCTGCAGAAACAACTAGGGCAGAATCACAGACTTGCTAACATGGATGTTTAGTAAATATTTACCACACTATAATATAACCACGTAAATAAATTAGTGATCATCTACCTGCCCTGGGTTTAATAGGACAAAATCTATTAAAAAGTAAACATGTTTTCATTTTTAAGGTGATTATGATGGTCTGTCTTAGCTAGCAGATGGAAAGTCAACCTCTAGAAAGGCAAACAGGCTGCTGTCCTGTCTTTATGCCCAAAGAGCCACATAAACAGAACCTTGTGAGGTAGTTTTCCTCAGGTCACCTCTCCTTGAGGAGGACCATCCTAAACCTTTCTGGCAACTGCCAACTCTGCTACTTACTTAAAGGTTCTAGGCAAGCCACTTAAGTTCTCCGGACTGCAGTTTCCCTGTACTAAAGGGGGATGATAATGCCTACCTTGCAGGTTGCTATGAGGGATGGCTACAGCATGTATGAACAATGCTCTCCTTTTAAAAATGCTTTTGTTTATATATTCACTCATCTGAAAGACCACGATTAAAATTACCCTGAGTCTCTTATCTTGGATGAATATTGCCGATTCTTTTCTTTTTACAAGTTAAGATCTCTTTAGGAAATACACTTTAAAAAAAAAAAAAAAAGTATCATGAATTCATACTGATATTTCCAATTCAAATATGAGTTCAGTATTTATATATAATTTTTTGTTTGTTTTAGGTAAATTTTACATGCAATGAAATGCACAAAACTTAAATGTACTACTTGATGACTTCTGACAATGCATACACTCAAGTAAAAGACAACAGGGTTTTTACTTTTCTGATTTTATTCTTGTGTTTCTTCTCTCGTATACTGAAAATCTTGCTTCCCAATAACATTAACCTAAGTACTTATTTGGTGTATCCTAAAAATTATCTAAAATAACTTTAAAATAACAATACTAGCTATCACTAGTACCACTAACGTAAATTCAGCTTAAGATTGTTTTTGTTGTCAGAACATATTCCAGTAGGGATGTACAGCTGAAATACTGTTGTTAAAGTCACTTGAAGTAACTATTTTCTCGATATACTTGATACAGTTAGGTCCATTTGTGGTTTTCAGGTTTTTTTAAATTATTTTCCCACATTAATTTACTGTTTTTCAGTTAAGTAAAGCATTTATAAGGTTCTAAAGTGAAAACTATCTAAAAAGAGGACATTCACGGGGGTCACTGCTTGGATCCCTGTCCCCTTTACCTTATCCTTAGAGGAAATTATTTTTAATTTGTTTTCGGTTTATACTTCTATTGCTTCTTTTTAGAAAATTTAAGCAGTGGTTCAGCTAATTACCGCTTTCACAGCTATTCTACCTTTCCCTGTTTAAACAGCATTCCTAGAGAAACGAATGATCATTTAACAAAGATGTAATACAGGACTTTGAAATGCATAATATGATTAACCACAAGCATAATTAATTCTGCCAATAAAGCATGGGGAAGTGTTATCTACAGTCATCACCCAGATGGGAGCTTTACCTGTGTCTATGGTAAGAAGTATCTGAAGCATGTGTGCCATGGTGATCAAATGGAAGAGATAAAGGTGGTTATAGGAAGAACTAATTGATGAAGGCTGCAGATCAACAGTGTCATCCCAATACAAGGATGGAAATGCTAACACAGCACCTACCTATGGAAGAAAATGGACATCAACATGGTAACAACGAGAGACCAACACAAATTAACTTCATAACTAAACGTAAAGGGCACCAGATACTGCACTGCTCGTTGGTTTTTTGTTTTTTTTTTAACAACCACCATAATTTTCCTAGTTATTCAACAGAATATATTAGAATATAATGTACCATAAATGGAAGTCAAAGGTCATCACCAAACAGGTTATCCTTTGTTTGGGTCGACTTATTAGTTCCCAAAGCAGGGTTCAGAAGATTCAACATTATAATCACTTGGGGGGAGCTCTTAAAATAACACTGATGCACAAGCCCCATTCCAATTCAACCAAACCAAAATCTCTAGGGGTAGGGCCCAGGTGCTAGTATTCTTTTAAAAAAGTTCCCCATGAGATTATAACAGATAGTTGGGGCTGACAAGCATGGGGTAGAGGCCTGAATAATAAGGGATGGGGATGCTAGCTAACCATGCACCCCCAAACCCCGAACTCCACATTCCCCCCAACCTCACCACCGTTCTCCCTGTAACCCAATTTGAAGAAGTAATCACTCCTTATAGAAATTTACAGGGATGGAAAAGCTCTCTGAGAAACTCACAAAACAGCTGCCACCTGTCCCTAGGTGCTTGTGGGAAGCCTAGATGCATTCATGGCATGGTCCCTAATGATTTTAAGACAGCTCACACTGTTCTTCATGGCTTATAATGTAAACAAGTTAAAAATGGGGGGAAGAGGGGGGCGAGCATAATATAGTAGACATAGAAATAGTTTGCACGTACAGACACCAAGTAAGTATAACCAACTACGACAAGACCTATTAAAAAGTAAATGTGCTTTCATTTTTAAAGTGATTTTGATGGTCTCAGTCAAATCTGCACCGCACTCACTAGAACAGCAATTTGCAAACAGAATGGACAAGACACCAAACTATATAGGTTGAACACCTGTAATTTATAATATTGGACAGAGAGCATACATCTGAATGAAGAAAACACACAAAACTATAACCTTGAGATGTAAAAAAAAAAATTTTTTACTGTAAACTTACCAAAACATGAAACAGATCTATAGATAGAAGGCATGGTGTATCTTCTGATTTTAGGTTAGGAAGAACAACTTAAAAAAAAAAAAAAAAGAATGTAATTCAGTCAGTAAGACAGCAATGTTGCTTGAATCGAATGTAAGATACATACATCTAAAGCAAAAATGTAACAGACTAGATGCCACACCTTCAGGATACAGGAACCATAATTAAAGATACACTGAACTGAGAAAAGGCGCCTAGAAAGCCTTGGGTACAATTTGAGGTTGAAAGACAAGATCTAGAAGGAAAAGATAAATGAACCAGGATAACTGAAATAGATTGATCAATAAATACTTGCCCAATGAATAAAAGAATGGCTTTTATACAATGTTCTCTACCACTTTTTACTCTAACTATACATTTCAGAATGTTCTGTGATACGTAAAATATGTGAACAAGGCTGGGGTGTAGGGAAAGCATGCAGAGCAGTACAGATGAGGTGAGGACAGAAAAGACCACTCTGAACAAAATTAGACACTATTTTATATAGATTGATGTTCGGAAGGAAATGCAGACAGCTCAAAAGCTATTGTCTAATTTGGTCAGTCTTTAAAGAAAAGCAATGAATTCAGAAGTCAGGGCAAGAGTGCCAAGGAAGTGAAATTAAGAAATCAAGTAAAACAGGAACGGTTTTGTATGTATAAAAATATAGGAGTGAATGATATCTCAATAATTCTGTTACTTAAAAAAAAAAAAAAATGAGGTAGAGAAGGCTCTCTTGAGATTAAGTCAATTTCTTAACCCCAAACCCAAGATTCTAAACAAAAAGCACCAAGCTTAAGAGCATGGGCTCTGGAGTCAGAACTGGGTTCCAGTACTGGTTCTATGTGTCATAGGCAGGTGACTTGATTTCTAAATCTACAGTATATACAAAATTGTTGGGAGAGCTCATTAACATATGCATTTAAAGCACTTACCCAATGCCTGGCACAGAGTAACCACTCAGTAAATGTTATTAATATTGGCTTATCAAATAAACTGAAGTGACACAAGACTCTGCCATTAACTAGCTGTGGGACCGAAATCTATTCCTCTCAATTTAATCTACTATGTACCCTCCCTTCAAGGCTTAATTCAAATCCTACTTCCTGCTAGAGGAGAGAAAAGCAGAGACCCACAGTGAACTGTTCCTTGTCTCAATTCCTGAAGCACCTACCGGTACCACAAATCTGGCATTTGGCTACTTTATAATGTGTGGTTTTACACAGTTTTTGTTTCTTTAATTCAGTTGTAAGCCTTATGACAGCAGGGATAATATCTTATACCTCTTTATATACTTATAGCCCTAATACTTACTACCACAAGAGATTTTGCAAATAAAGATGCTCCTACTAATAACTTTTCACATTACAAATTTTCATAGATAGGCATGAAGCTATACTACAGAGCAAAAGCACATCAATTCCATCAGTCACTGCCAAGTAGAGGTGACGTGCCATCAGTTCAGTCACTCCCATTTGAGATGTTTGTGCTTATTTTGAAGTGTTTCAGACAGAAGCCCCACGTGGAGTGATGAGTGCAGAAGCAGTGGGGTTATGTGGAAGTGCTGGTAAAAACAGGGGCTGACACTATGACTGAAAGGAAGAAGATAAGAAATAAACCAAACACGAAACAGTAATTAAGTGAGATGCTGCCCACGCAAAGAGGATGAGCTGTTTAAAATAGGAAGAGTTCCAAAGAACAAAGACAGGCACATGTAACTCATGAAAAGGTCTGGACCTGTGTAACTGACCAGCAAGAGAAAAAAGTAAATGAAAAATAGGAAAAACTTTTAAGTGTGTGGCTAGGAAATCAGCAACACTAATACATTCCTATTAGCACAATGTTAATTCAGGAGATGGCCGGAAATCAATATGAAAACATAAAAGCTAAGCAAGGTGGAAGTATAATAAAGCTTGGGCAGCAGCCTTGGATGGAGCTGTGGAATCCCCGGGTCACCATAGCCAGCAGGAAGCTGCTCAGGAAGAGCTCCCTAAGAAGCTTGTGTGGATTAAGCAGGAGAAAAGTTGCCGGCCTCAACAGATTTTCAAGGTAGTGAAGCTGGTCTATTTTGGGAACAAATGCTGCTGTAAGAAAACTATGCATGGCTTTAAAGCTTTAGAAAACAAATAACTCTTGTATTTGTTAGAAATGTATCTGGACAGTGCAAGTTTAAATCCCCCTTTGTTGCTGTGTGCTGTCAAGTTGATTCTGACTCATAGTGACCCTATCGGACAGGGTAGAACTACCCCATAGGGTTTCCTAGGCTGAAATCTTTATGGCAGCTGATCTCCAGGTCTTTTCTCCCACAGAAAGGCTGGTAGGTTCAAACCTTCAGTTAACAGCTGAGTGCTTTAACCACTGTGCCACCACCCCTACCTGTGAAATTCTGGACTTATGAACAAAGAGACTTAATAAAAAGCCCTTCTAAACCTGGCCTGTTTGCCTCCTGTACTAGAACTCAAATGTCCAACTGGAAATGCAGAGAACCAAAATGCTAAACAAAGATACCACTTTAAGGATTAAGGTGTGCCTGACCCAAGCCATGGTGTTTTCAACTGCCTCATATCATACAAAAGCTGGGCAATGAATAAGGAAGCCCGAAGAAGAATTGATGCCTTTGAATTATGGTGTTGGCCAAGAATATTGAATATACCACAGACTGCCAGAACAATAAACAAATTTGTCTTGGAAGAAGTACAGCCAGAACGTTCCTTAGAAGGCAGGATGGCGAGACTTCGTCTTACATACTCTGGACATGTTATCGGGGGGGCTAGTCCCTGGAGAAGGACATCATGCTCGGTAAAGTAGAGGGTCAGCGAAAAAGAGGAGGGCCCTCAATGAGACGGACTGACACAGTGACTGCAACAATGGGGTCGAGCATAACAACGTCCATGGAGATGGAGCAGGACTGGGCAGTGTTTAGCTCTGCTGTACACAGGGTCACTGTGAGTTGGAACCAACCTGATGGCATCTGACAACGTCAACAACAAAATGCTAAAAGCAAAGTCAGCTTCTACTGCATAATCTAATTCTTCTTTTAATTTCTATATTAATTAAGAGCACCACATGAGGTTTTAGTAAATTTTTAACTCGTTAGAATATGAGAAAATAAGATCTGTTATAGCCTGCCTCTTAAAGGACACGCACTTGTGTTCTGAGATTACCACACTCAGCATTTCTATTTTTTTACATGATTTTGACTTTGATTTGCCAATGAAATTCAACATATTTTAAAATGATCTATCCATATTATTGTTCTCTTTTCCAACCAGACTGCGGACCCAAGGATATTGGCAGTCGTGGATATTGATTCCAAAAGGCAGGGAGTCCAGGTGGAGAAAGTTACGTGAATAGAAAGGATGTGAGTTGAAAACATTTGGAAAATATGGTTTATAAAACTGCAGAGATTACAGCAAAAGCTTTTTTTTTTTTTTTTAATTAGTCAGTGCTCAAAATTATTGGAATGTAGTATTTCCCAGTGAAACAAACACTGTCAGGCAGTAGAAAAAGACATGTAAATAATAACCGCAATAATTCAGAGAAGACTCTACCTGATAGCAGGCGAACCAGATGTTTCTGTATCAGGACCTGAGGGCAGGTAATCCTCTGTGCAACTGCGAACTGCATTAATGCTTTCAGACCATTGTGCTAGATTGTAAGAGAGTGGAAGGAAGGTAAGGAAAGCTGACAGACCTAAGTCACTCACTGTGAAAACCAATTCCAGTCCACCAGAATTAGTTACAGACTCATCATATACTTTCCATTCTTGCAAATAAATTACAATACTTTTTTAATTTTTTTATTGTTGTAGTTTAAATGAAATTTACATTTCAAGTTAATCTCCCATACAAAAATTTATACATACACTGTTATGTGACCCTAATTGCTCTCCCTGTACTGTGACAGAACACTCCTCCTTTCCACCTCTGATTCCCCATGTCCATTCAACCAGCTCCTAACCCTCTCTGCCTTCCCATCTCACCTCCGGACAGAAGCCGCCCATTTAGTCTCTTGCATCTACTTGAGCTAAGAGACACGCTCCTCACGAGTATCACTTTATGTCCCACAGTCCAGTCTAATCCCTGTCTAAAGAGTTGGCCTCGGAAATTGTTTTAGTTCTGGGATGAGAGAGAATCCAGGAGCCATGCTTTCCAGGGTTCCTCTAGTCTCAGTCAGACCATTAAGTCTGGTCTTCTTACTAGAGTTTGAGTTCTGCACCCCACCCTTCTCCTGCTCCATCCGGGACTCTCTGTTGTGTTCCCTGTCAGGGCGGTCATTGGTGGTAGCCAGGCACCATCTGGTTCTTTTGGTCTCAGGCTGATGAACTCTCTGGTTTATTTGGCCCTTGCTGTCTCTTGGGCTAATACTTCCCTTGTGTCTTTGGTGTTCTTCCTTCTCCTTTACTCCAGGTAGTTGGGACCAACTGATGCATTTTAGATGGCTGCTCAGTAGCTTTTAAGACCCCAGACACCACTCACCAAAGTAGGATGCAGAACATTTTCTTAATAAGCTTTGTTATGCCAATTGACCTAGATGTCCCCTGAAAGCATGGTCCCCAGGCCCCTACCCCTGCTACTGTGTCTCTCAAAGTGTTTGACTGTATTTAGGAAACTTCTTAGCTTTGGTTTAGTCCAGTTGTGCTGACCGCCCTGTAGTGTGTGCTGTCCTTCCCTTCACCTAAGACAATTCTTATCTACTATCTAGTTCATAAATCACCCTCACCCTCCCTCCCTACCCTCGTAACCATCAAAGAATGTTTTCTTCTGTGTTTAAACCTTTTCTTGAGTTCTTATAATAGCGGTCTTACACAGTACTTGTCCTTCTGTGACTGACTAAATTCACTCAGCATAATGAGCTCCTGCTTCCCCCATGTTATGAGAAAATTACAATATTCTTAAATACCTCTAAAAGTTTTATGATCTTACCAAGTTTCTAATAGTTTTTGCCATGATAAAGAGGATTAAAGCTACAACCATTTCAATTCTCATTTAAGTACTCATTTTCTCCAGAGTCAATTTCTCAATGTCTGGTCTAGTTTACTCTATTGAGGCGTGAGCAAATATATTTGCAGACATTCTAAAATGATGGCTGAACACTACTGACTTCAGGGAATAGGTCTTCTGCTTTCCCAATGGCAGGAAGGGAACTGTGGGGAAACGTCTGTGAACTACAAGTCCTCTGTGCCAGCTGTCAGGAAAAGAGAAGGACACTGGCAAGGAGGAAGGTGGTCTGAGGAATCTCCAATTGTCTCTTCTGTCTCTATGCGGCTACTGAGCATATTTTTTTGAGCACTGTTTTTCAGCATCCTCTATATTATGAAAGGAGCCCTGGTCATGCAGTGGTTAAAGCACTGGACTATTAACTGAAAGGTTGGCAGTTCAAAATCACCAGTGGTTCCTCAGGAAAGAGACGAGGCAGTCTGTTTCTGTAGATTTACAGCCTTGGAAACCCTATGGGGTCCCTGTGATTTGGAACTGACTCGACTAAAGTGGGGTTTTTGGTTTTTTTCTACATTCTGAGGCTTCGGCCTGAGGTAGGAGTATAGTCCTGTCATAGTGCCAGCATCTGCCAAGCAAGGAGCCATGGCTTAGTTTTTTTGTTTGTTTTTTTTTAATTCACTACGATGATTTATCTAGAACTAAGCCAGCATTAACACTCCATGTTGTTTGACGGTGTAAAGTTAGTAAGGGACAAACAATGTAGGAGATACCAGGAATCTGACTTGGCAATAAACAGACAGGGGAGAAAAGCAATCATCTATCACCTGAAATCTCTTTGTTTGTGAGTTACGTTTAACCAGCAAGATCAAGTAAGCTCTGTATAATGCACAACACTGGCCATTCAGTCTCCTATAAGAAGCAAGGGGCTTACTTTTTTATAGAATTCTGCTCATTTTTACAGAAAAGGGGGTGAATAAAAATCAAATAATTAATAAACTAACTGTGGACTCCCCAAACAAAGCACACGAGAAGTTGCATATACCCTATCGGAATACACGTACCTGTCTATTCTGAAGTGCTCCAAACAGGGGTTTTCCTTCATCTCCCAATAGGTTTTCTCAAAGAACAAGAAAAACATAAAAATAATGAATCTTGAATTCTGCTACAATTCTATCAGTTTTCCTTTAACTGATTATATTTCTGACCACATGATTTACACATTTGCCACTTCAAAGTCTCATGGTTAAGTCTATGGCAAAATTTCATAATTTTTGAATGAGGAAAGCAAATGTATATAATTTATAAATTATAAATCTACAACACATGTGTGGGAAAAAGAAAGCAGCCTGTTTCCCTTTTACTCCTTTTAACATCTCTTTCATGTAAAAATATTTTAAACAGGCAATTTTATATTTAGTCATATGATTTTTTATGTCACATAATTTTAAGTCATATAATTTTTAAATTATATGAAGAAAACACAGTAGATTCTATTAAAAACAACTACCAGAAACACATTTTGTTTTAAAATAATACGTAAGGCAGATAAAAGTAACTTTATCATTCTTATAGGCATTATTTAACAAGATTGAGAGCATACCAAAATAGAAAAAAAGATGAATTGGAAAATAACCAAAAACACATGGATTCAGAAATATATTTTGCCTTGTTGGCTAGGGATTTTATTGTTAAGTTACACCATTTTCACTGATTCTCGGCAGCAGATATAGCTATGAGTATGAAAGGCTTACTTCCTATTTTATTTTTTCCATCTTTTGCGTAGATAATAGAGGACCCTTTTGGTTTGATGCCTCAACTATTATCCTACGCCAACACATCCTATAAATGTCTCTCCATCCCCATAGGAATGAGGTAAAAGCTAGCTGCTTATGTACTAGAAATAAAGTAGCGCACGTGCCCACTGGATGGAAAAAGCTCTACAGGGAACACAATGTAACACTGTATTAGTGCAAAAGAATCCAATTACTAGGTTACTGTCCAGCTCCTCAGATTAGGACAACAACCTAATAACGGGACTCTATTTGACTAATCTGAAAAGCTGGACTATATGAAGAAGTACGCAGCATCAGTACTGGAGGAAGAACCTGCGATATGCAGATGACACAACCTTGTTTGCTGAAAGTGAAGAGGACCTGAAGCACTTACTGATGGATCAAAGACTACAGCCTTCAGTATGGATTATACCTCAACATAAAGAAAACAAAAATCCTCACAACTGGACCAATAAGGAACATCATGATAAATGTAGAAAAGATTAAAGTTGTCAAGGATTTCATTTTACTTGAATTCACAATTAACATCTGTGGCGGCAGCAGTCAGGAAATCAAACGACAAATTGCACTGGGCAAATCTGCTGCCAAAGACTGCTTTCAAGTGTTCAAAAGCAAAGATGTCACTTCAAGGACTAAGGTGCACCTGACCCAAGCCATGGTGTTTTCAACTGCCTCATATGCATGTGAAAGATGGGCAACGAATAAGGAACACAGATAAAGAATTGATGTCTGTGAATTACGGTGTTGGAGAACACTGAATATACCATGGACTGCCAAAAGAACAAACACATCTGTCTTGGAAGAAGTACAGTCAGAATGTTTCTTAGAAGCGAGGATGGCAAGACTACATCTCAAATACTTTGGACATGTTATCAGGGGGGATCAGTCCCTGGAGAAGGACATCATGCTTGGTAAAGCAGAGGGTCAGCGAAAAAGAGGAAGACCTTAACGAGATGGATTGACATAGTAGCTGTAACAACGGGCTTAAGCATAACCATGATCATGAGGATGGCGCAGGACCGGGCAGTGTTCCATTCTGTGGTACACAGGATCGCTACGAGTAGGAACTGACTCAACAGCACCTAACAACATCAGGTTACTGAACCACCTATTAAAAGCAAGATTCAGTCCTCTGTCCAGTGAATTTATCTCCTTTATGACAAAACTGTGATCCTTTGTTATGTTCCAGGTCTGAATAAAATCCTGATTCCTAACACTTGTCTTCCCAAATACAATGAAGTATAAAATACCTTTACTGAAAATCTGAAGAGATTTAGCAGATCATAATTCCAAGAGAATGCTTCACATTTCTTACCAATTTGTTCAGGTTCTATTCTACTTATACTTCATTTTTTCTATTACTTTATTTGATCAAGGAAAAATATAAACTAGCATATTCTCTTATACCAATGATTTTAAGTATAACAAGTTTAGAAGTGACTTCTAAAATCTGTGCATAGAGACTGGTGCTGGCATGCAGGAAGGCTTTGGGAAAGAAGTGCTTCACTCTACTTAATTCAAATGATAAAACAGTTTCTTGTATTACAAAAACATATTTAAATGAAGAAAATACAGTAGATTCTATTAAAAACAACTACCAGAAATACATACATAGTAAAAAGAGAGACTGACAATGGCTTGGATCGAAGATGACATGAAGGAATTACAATTCTTAATTATTTTTCATATAGTACAGTATTTCATGACTGTAATGGGCAAATGTGCTATTTTAAAAACCTAAGGTGTTTTTAATTGCCTCAAATGCATGGGAAAGCTGGACAATCAATAAGGAAGACCAAAGAAGAACTGATGCCTTTGAACTGGTGTTGGTGAAGAATATTGAATATAATATGGACTGCCAAAAGAACAAACAAATCTGTCTTGGAAGAAGTACAGCCAGAACGCTCCTTAGAAGCGAGGATGGTGAGACTTCATCTCATGTACTTTGGACACATTATCAGGAGGGACCAGTTGCTGGAGAAGGACATCACGCTTGGTAAAGTAGACAGTTGGCAAAAAAGAGGAAGACCCTCAGCAAGATGGACTGACACAGTGGCTACAACAATGAACTGAAGTCAAGTATAGCAACGATTGTGCAGGACCAGGCAGTCTTTCCTTCTGTTGTACACAGGGTCGCTATGAGTCGGAATTGACTCAATGGCACCTAACAACAACAAGCAATTCTTCACTACCACACTTTTCTATAGGAAGCTTTCAGTATAGCAGCAATAAGAGAATCTGACTGTAGGCTTCCCTTAACACCTGGTTGGTTCCTGCCTGCTTATCTCTCAGTCTTCCTTTCCCTTTTCTGGCTACTTTTTAGGTGACTTTCGTTTCTTTCACTTTTTCTATCAAATTATAAAAGAAAGAAAAATAACTAAACATTTCTGGGTTAATTCTTCCTCTGCACGCCCTTCCTTCTTAATCCTTTAGTGTTGTAAATCTGCCACCTTTTGGCTGTAGCTTGCTGCATGCTATTCTTTTCAAATGTTTTCAGCTTCTGAGGCATACGGCCTTCAAAGAGTTGAAAAGAGATCAATATTTAAAAACTCAGACTTACTGTCATCAGGCTACACTCATTTATTGAAATACGAATTATCGTTTAACAAACCAAACTATTCCGAGCCATCAGGAAAAAAAAAAAAAAAAAAAACTGGAAGAAATTTAAGGTCAATCAATGTTAATTCTTTTTCTATGAAAACTCCAGTGGCTTTACCAATTGCCTGAAGAGTGAAAGCACACGTGCTCCAGGTCATCATGGGGATTCGAGGATCAGTTTCATCAGGAGGCACTTTCAGTCCAATTCTATAAATTGTTGTGGCAAAGAGAATGACCATTTCCTTGATGCTATTAGAATATTTGATCCTAAAAATAAAGTAAGAAAAATGTATATATGATTTATTAAAGGAGCTACCAAGTGAAAAGTCATATTACATACTGAAAAAATAGAAACAATTTAACTCCTTTTGACTTATGTAAATTATTTTTTGTCAAATTAGAGATCAGAGTCCCTTATTTCCTCTAGGTAGAAAAGTGCCTCTTAGAAATGATAGTGACCCATATAACTTCACTTCCTGTAAAAGATGTAGGAAATGATCACAGCTGCGTCCAAATTAAGGGACAAACTTAACAGGAAGTGAAATTCAGAGGAGACAGAATTTTGGTGTCTGGAAAAGGCTGTGTGTGTGTGTGTGTGTGTGTGTGTGTGTGTCTGTGTGTCTGTGTGTCTGTGTGTCTGTGTGTGTGTCTGTGTGTGTCTGTGTGTCTGTGTGTCTGTGTGTGTGTGTGTGTATGGGTAGATACCAGGTACTTGGAATGATAATTTCTGATTTTCTAAACTTCCATTAGTAACGAGTATTTTCAGCAGCAATGGGATAGATAATATAAACAAGAAACATATCTAGAAAAATGTATTCTAAATAGTATTCATGAAATAATAATATCTGATTTTGGTACATATTTTTCAAAATCTCTTCACATTTTCAAAACGTCTTTCCAGTAACCTTATAAGGTAGGTTAGGAGGCCATTACCTCCATTTTACATACAAGAAAACTTAATTTGGGGGAGGGGTGGTCTCAGACTTTTTTAAAAGTTGCAGAGCAAGTTAGATGTGACTTTAACTGAAGTCTCATAAATTCTGGTCTTCTTACCTTGGATCATACAGAACTGACATTACTGTTGGTTAAAAACAGTCAAGTATTCCATTTCTTACGGTTCACCTTAATACATATTACTCTAATATCCCAAACCGTTTAATTTTATTAATACAAATAACACTCCAGGGAGAAAGAAACAAGATAAAAAACTGGGAGACAGACACAATTTTACAAATAAAGAAAGAAGGATGGAAGAGAGGGAGGGAGGGAAGCAAGAAGAAGGAATAATTGTTCTCCACTCCTATTTCCACAATTATTTACATACTTTTCTTAACTATTTAGACACTTACGAAGATTGAACTCCAAAACTCAGGATGGAATGGAACTCAAAAGTGGAATCACCCATTCCTTGATTAAACAAGATGGGAATTGCCGGGTTTTCTCCTTATAAATTAAAAGGAAAAAGAAAAAAAAAATCACAAATATTTTTTAATCTGACACATACTTTTCACATTTTAAAAAATTATATGATATACGATCATTGTAGAAAAATAAGCAAAAAATAACTAAATATCTCCACCCAGATAATCACAGATAAAATTTGGATGATATCTTCTGTTCTCCATACAAACGTTACATATATCGATTTTTTTTTAAAGGGCAACATCATATGGTATTATATCTTATGCTTTTCACCTAATAGATTACAAATGTCTTTCCATGTCAATAACTCTCTACCTATATTCCCAATTTTACTGACTGCATCATATTCTATTAGTAAGGCAGCATATATTGGTGATTAGGAGTAAAGGATCTGACACCAAGCAGCCTGGGTTTGAATCCTGCTCTGCCACTTAACTGTTACTAAGACGTTGGGTGAGTACTAACCGTTTCTGTGGTTCCATTTCTTAATTGAATTCAAATTGTTGTTCCTGTATATGAAATGTGTTTTGTTTTTTCTGGCTGCTTTCAAGAATTTTTTCTTTAACCTTTGTGTTCATCAATTTGATTATGATGTCTTTGGGTGTGGTTTCCTTGACTTTAATCTATTTGAGTTCACTACACTTCTTTAATCTGTAAATTTATGTCTTTCACAAAATTTGGGATGTCTTTAGCCATTATTTCTTCAAATATTTTCTCTGCACCATCCTTTTTTGTTTTTTTTTTGGTACTTAAAGGACACAAATGTCAGATTTTTAAAAAGTATTGTCCCATAGTCCCTAAAGTCATTTTTAAATTTTTCTGCATCTTATTTCTCTCTGTTCTTCAGATTAGGTAATTTCCACTGATTTAATTTCAAATTCACTGACTCTTACCTCCTCACCTCCGTTCTTATACATACATATATATATGTCATTTAAAATCACTATAAAGAATAAGAACCTCATATACTGAACTCTCAGTACTGTAAGCAAGAGGCAAAGTAGTACCTACGTACTTCTTAGCAAAATAAGGTCTTTTGTGAGAGGAGTTTTCAGCAAATAGATTTTAACAAATGTCACCCCATGAGCACCACTTGTGAAAAAGATTCTACTGTAAAATTAATAAAGCAGGAAGGAGAATTGACAGGACATTGCCAAGCTCAGTCACTGCTGATGCCCATCTTTCTTCATAACTGTTTCTAAACGACCGAGTCCAAGTTATTATTCACAACTCTCCATAACTCTGCCCCATGCTCTCCACTTTTCCCCACTGTGTACCCTTCATTTAGGTAGGCCAGACTTTTTCAACGTCTCTGAAAATGCCACGCTCAGACTTCTCTAAATACAGTTTCTTTTTCTCTACCTGAATGCTTTCCTTATCCCTACTACCTACAGATTTGGTCCAAGGCCAAATTAAATCCCACTTTCTCCCATGATGCCTTCCCCTACTACTTCAGCCTCTACTGATTAATCCTGTCTCTAAAATCCTGTGAGGCTTATTGTTTTGAATTATAAAGATGTGGTTATTAATGCCATTTCCTCTTAAGAAAGTAACATGCAAATCTGTGATGTCATCAAGGCAGGGAACAAAAAAGCCTTTACAGTGCTAAGCGTATGAGAAAACATTTAATAAATACTTGGTAACTTGGGTTGACTATGGTGATAAGAAATAAAACCACCATCCCTATTTGCTCTCTGTAGCTTTTGGATGTACCCTTCATTTTTCTTAAAAGTATAAGACTGAAAGCACAGAAATGATTTAAGTATGGCAGATGGTAAATTAATCAGGAAAAATCTGGGTAAATATAGGAAAGTATTGATGGCAGAAATAAAACATAAATATTTTGAGTAGAATACCTTAAAAATAATCTGGAATATTTTCCAGGTATAGTTTTAGTCCATTTTAGATCCAACAAGGGAATGATATGAGAGCTATAATTCCTTTTTAAATATTGTTGCCCCCTTCACCCTACTTATTTATAGCTTCGCAAAGAAAGTTTTCGTCACCAAATTTTTAAATGCCCCTTTTCTTTTATTAAGTTCATCTCTCATTAACAGCCACAATTCTCTCTCAGTTATAAAGATATACAAATAAGGTAACAGCTTTAAAAATGATATATTTGTCATTACTAAATTGATAATATATTAACAATATTAATAAAGTAATACTAAGAGCTAACCCTTGTATAGCACTTACTATGTACCATGCACTGTTCTAAATATTTTACACATAATAACTCATTTAATCCTTAAGTTGACGAGATAGATACTATTATTATCCCCACTTTGCAAATAAGGAAGTTGAGGCACAGAGAGGTTAAGTGGGTTGTCCAAGATCACACAGCCAAAAAGTGGTGAATCCAAAATTTTAATCCAAGCAGTTTCACTCCAGAGTAACCAACGTCACATACTGCTTTCCTGTACAAAAAATGACTAAATACAGTGAAGTGATTTAAGGCAAACCTAGTCTTGGCTTCAAAACCTCTATTTTCCTGAAATTCAACAAATCTGCTTGCAAACCGTATTTCAGTGTAATAATCACTTTTTTTCCAAAAGAAAATGATAAGATTCTGAAACTTAATTTTCACACAGCTACACACAAAACAAATGTTAGCAAACCTTTAGCATGTTTCATATTGTAACCTGATATTCTGGCCAGAACAGTCTGTATCCATCGTGCCAGGGTCAAAAGTTGAGCAACAGCTTCAGCATTCTCACTGAAAAATGATATTTAAAAATTATTGAAGCCATTGGCACAAAGTCATACCTGAAAAGCTGAACTTGTAGAGTCTTTCCTTAGATACACAGCTGTATAAAAACAATTAAATTCCTCTGGATTAACTTTCTAGGTCATAGAAACACGTGTCTAATTTTACGTAGCTTGAGGAAGGGGATTTAAAAGTTACAGAAAAGTATGAGGAATAAGGTGTTGCCCAAATGCCCATCCTCTGTAAGTGATCCACGTCAGTAAATGGAATCACCATTCTCGGTGCTCACGTCACACACTAGGTGTCATCACTGACTTCTCTGCTTCCCCCACACCCTACCTTCCAATCCATCAGCCAGTCTTACAGGTTTTACCTTCTACATAGATCTCAAGTTGACCACTTCTTTATACCTCCATCACTATCACCCTAGTCCAAGGTATTCCATCCCTCACCTGGACTATTTAAATAGACTCCTAAATGTCTGTCCTGCTTCTATTCCTGTATTTCATTATAATCTATGCATTCATCATACAGTAGCCAGAGTGATCTTTTAAAAATGTAAGTCAGATCATCTCTCCCCGTTTAAACCATTCTAATGGTTTCCCTTCACATATAAAATAAAATCCCTAACTCCTAATCTTAGACCACAAACCCTTTTATGATCTGATTCCTACTGCTACCTTCAACCTCATCTCCTATCACTCAGCCCGTTGCTCATTCCATTCCAGTCATCCTGCCGTCTTGTGGTGCCTCACACACGCTGACTGTGTTCCTACCTCAGAGCCTTTGCTTTTGATATTGCCTTGCCTATCTTCCTCCAGAGAGTGGCACTGCTTGTCCCTCACTTCATTCAGGTCTCTGCTCAAATGTCCCCACCTCAGAGAGGCCTTGCCTGACCACTCTGTCTATAAATTGCCTTGCGCCCCTGTAGGTCTCTAGTCTATGACCCTGCTGCTTTAGTTTTTCACACTATTTCTCACTGCTCAACACCTGGTATTTGTTTATTTTTGGTCTTCCCTCTCTGAATGTACATTCCATAAGAGCAGGGACTTGATCCAGACTGTTATTAATAACAAAGGGAACCAAAAAGACTCTAAAATAGTCTCGAGTAAAGTTAAAATATATAATGAACTGTGTCCAAACTCACATATCGAGGCACAAATTTGATCTAAGAAATTTTCAGTTTTCAGAAATAAAAGTGTACAATGATTGGTTATGACCAATTTTCTTTTCAAAATACCAGCTTATTATTAATTTTGATAAAAATTGTATATACTCTTATCTTTAATATCTTGGGTTATATTTATGTTGATTTTCTTAAAAAGGGCATATATATGTATATATGTACGTAGGTATATATATTCATCTACATGGGTAAGTTAAAGTGTCTAATAAAATATTACATATAATTATGCATTTCAGATCCTGAGTAACCAAAATTGTTACTGTAAAAGTGTCCCAGCATTCAAAGAAGCAGTGTTAAAGATCAACTTCTTGACTTTAGAAAGGACTGCCCCTAAGTATCCAATTCTTAACGTCTTTAGGAAAGAAGGTGCTGCATATTCCCTTAAAGATAATAATTCACATGTTTGATAATCCGTATTTTAAGGACCCATTGTGTAAAAAAGGCTTGTTCAGGCTAATAAGAAGTTGGAAGTCACTTTATTGAATTATATTTCATACTTGTCTTCATGTGTACGATTAGGTAAAGTTTTGGAGTCAGGTCTGTGTTCAAATCCTGGATCCATCTTGAAACAAGTGAAAACTATTCACAGACTCCATTTCCTTACATTAAAACAGGAATAACAGTACCTATTTCAGTAAAAACACTGTGAGGATTAGATACGATAACGAGGCAAATGCTTGGTACAGTGCCTAAACCATATTAATTACTCAATATAAGCTATAGCTTTCTGATGTCATCTTCTTCCTGTAAGATGACATTCTATGCCCCAATATGTTGACCATATGATAATTTCCAAGTTAGATTTGTCCAATGACTTGGAATAGTAGAAGCAGAGCAACCGTACTGACTTTTGTCAAACCTACTGTTATGAGGACATGTTAAAAGTGTTTTATCAACAAAATAATTTTCTTTAGGGGAACTTAAGCCTATCATTATAAATTTATTTAGTTTTAAAGAAACTGAAATAATAGTAAGTATAATAAACGATGAGAATATAGTCATATACAATTGTGTGCTCTGTCCTAAAAAAGCAAAAAGTAAGTTGCTATTAAATTCATTTACAGAAGGTCAAAATATAATAAAGTTCTAAATATTCAAAGATACATGAAGAGTTTAGTGTTTTTATTTTATAGTTAATATCTGTCAGTATCTCTCAAAACTAGCAGTTGGATCTTCAGAAAAATAACAGAAATTTTTTAGGGAGAGGGTTGACATGTCATGGGGTTGTTGTTAACCAATGTCATAAAACAATATGTGTACTACTGTTTAATGAGAAACTATTTGTTCTGTAAACCTTCACCTGAAGTACAATAAATACTGAGTAATAAAAAAAAAAATTAAATCTCAAAAAAAAAAATAGAATTTTAAAAGTATATAAAGACTTTGGGGGCGGGGCCAAGATGGCAGAGTAGTCAGATGCTTCCTGTGGTCCCTCTTACAACAAAGACCTGAAAAAAGAAGTGAATCAATTATATATCACAATCTAGGAGCCCTGACTATCAAAGACAAAGTCAAGGAATCGGACTGAGCAGCAGGGGGAAGGAGAGACGGTTCAGAAGCAGCGAGAAACGGTGCAGAAACGGTGGTCGGCAAAAGATAAATACAAGCATCTAACCTACTGCATGATCAAAAAAAAACCCTTTTCGGAAGCACCTCTCTCCCATTTACCTGCCCCCTCCCTGCTCTGCTCCAGGTCCGCTTCAGTGACTATTGTGCTCCCTGGGCTGGAAGTAGGATCTGTCATGCATCCTGAGTCATTCTCCTGCTTTGGAGACTGAACAAATTAACAAACAGGAAAAAATAATCTGCCAGCTGCGCTAAGCCAGGAACTCAGGAAGGCACAGCCATAAGGGGTCCATGGACTCTGAATGCCTTTCACCCCTGCACAGACCTGTGTGAGCCCATTTCAACAGGATAAGCCCTCATTAGCACAGTATAACAGGGTATATACCTGAAGCCTATTTTCATCTTTATCTGCTATAACGGGGAGTGGCAGATTCGTCACATTTGACACCACCCTGCCCACTAAGCAGGGTCCTAACCTACCCACATCAGGGGCCTGAGGACTGGTGGCTCCAACCACTCCACCTAGCCACCTGCGACAGGGGTCCAAGAATAAGTGGTGCACCCCCGTTCTTACAGCCAACAGCAGTGGGTGCCCATGGTCCAGCTATAAAACCCACCACCTACACGCTCTAGGGAATAGGGACATGCCTTCCACCCAGACACTCAGGGGCAGCCATCAGCCTCCTGCCTTGATCAGCACCTGACCACCTACTGCAGCCAGATACCTGTGCCTACTCCAATCACCCCTGCCCATCTAGGGCTGTAGGTGAGAGCCTGCACCACCCACTTGGTGACCGACGACCTGGACACCTGAGCTGAATCCACATAAGAAAAGTAAATGGACTCCTGGGCTCACATACCTAGTAACAGCTCTAGCCACCTGGAGACAGGATGTGAGAGCTTCAAAGACACCAATAATCGAACTAGCTCACATGACCAGCCTATTTGGGCATATCAAAAAAACAAAAGTATAAAAGACCTTTGAAGCTACCAAACTCCAAATAGCAACTCTGATGGTAGAAAAAGGCTATGTGAAAGGAATGACGCTGCTTCATACTTTTTCTTCTTCTGTGAATGCTGAGATAGAGACCAGAGTCTTACTGCTTTAAATGGCTATTGGAAGATTCATACACAACATATTCATATAAATGAATATTCCAGTTCTCTTAGAGACCTAAATTTGGGACTTTTAGATCATGTTTTTTGAAGTATGATACAAGTTGTGAAACGAAAAAATATTAACTACTTTAAATAATAAAAAAGAAACTAGTAATTTAACCAAAACGGGAACTAATGAAAAGATTAAAGACAGCTTTTTAAATATTAATAAAAACATAAATGGAAATATACCTGTTTATCTTTTGAGGTTGTAAAGGAATAATTGGTATCACAGTATTGCACAGAGATTTGCAAAGAGGGCAAAGATATTCTCCATTCTCTAAGTCAAAAAGGTCAACGTGAATGCGCTGCTGTGAGCTCAGCTGTACAGCTTCAAAATACCTGCAGAATTAAAAAACAACAACAACAAAACATAGGTCCATTCTGAATTATATAGGTATCTTTGCTCTAATCCAAAAGAAAAAATCTTTAGAACCTACAGTTAAAAAATACACAAGTTATAACTACTATGGAAGAAAGAGGCTGCCCATTCTTTTGAGGGTAAACTGAAAGATAGATCAGGCAGATAAAAATTTAAAATAATTTTACTGGATCATAACTCTTCTTCTGCCTCAACAGTATGGAGACACGATATAGATACTACTTCCCTCAGCCTCCCATGACCAACTGAAGTAGCGAGGGCTATTACAAGAAAATTAAATACCTTAATCCAATGTCAAAAGGTTAAACTCTATACATAAGATATCTTAAAAATTACATTTCTGAATTTTTATCTCTTTCAGAGGCAGAACTGGAATTTCTTGTCCAATTCTATCTCAAAGTTATGACTGGAGGGGAGTGAGATCTAGATTACTGTTTCTTTTACATGAATACTGACCAAGAGCCACTAGTTTGTAGAGGCAAGCACTAGGGAATAATGAAAATTTTAAGGTAATAACTTTACACACCAACTTCTAAGGCTAATAATAATGTGTACCATGCAACCAGTAAACCAGCTGCCATCAAGTCGAATCCAACTCATGACAACCCCAGGCGTGTCAGAGTAGAACTGTACTCCACAGGATTTTCAATGGCTGATTTTCCAGAAGTAGATCACCAGCCTTCCTTCCCAGGCTCCTCTTGTTGGACTCAAACTCCAGCCTTTCAGTTAGCAGCCGAGCACATTAACAGTTTGCACCACCCAGGGACTCCATAGCACGCAAAGAGAACTAGTCATTAAAACTGCTTCAATTATTCAAATAAGAAGGAAAGAAGAAGACATGAGAAAACATGCCTTTTTGTGGCCTTTAGTGTACTTCCATGTTCCTAGTTTCCTTCAAGAATACGTCATAAGGACAACTTACTTCTGCCAGCACACTGCATGCATGACGTGACCACAACTTCCTGTATATGTTCCATATGCCAAGTCTGGATCCATGAAAAGCGGGTCCAGGGTTTCTGGTACAGGAAGACAAAAATTAGAGGTGTTTATTCATCTCTCCCACAATCATTTTAAAAAAAAAAAGAAAAAGAAAAGGTCATCTGGCATCTGGTCTAAACTTTCTTAGGAATGTCCAAGAAGAGCGTCACAATAGTATAATAGCAGAATATGTATTCTTAATAGGAAGTTCAAAGAGGAAAATACAAAGCTAGACTCCCAGATATGATTCTAAAATTAGTATTAACTAATGACGACTTCTATCTTTGACTAAAATTTCTATTTTGAATAGTAGGTTTTAACTATATTATCTTGATTGTTGTAGTGATTTTTGAAGAGTCAACCACAATTTACTCTTGTAATTTTAAGAGTAACTGAACTGGATGATAATTTTAAGGCATATAATCTAGTAGATAGGGGCACAGACTATGGAGTTCAAATTCTGGTTTCACCAATTACAGCTTGTGGCCTTGGCTGGGCAAGCTGCTTAACTCGTTTGTCCCTCAGTTCCATCATCTGTGAAATGGAGCTAATATTGGTCCCTAACTCATAGGGCTGTTGTGAGGATTAAGTGAGTAAATACACATAAAGCACTTAATCAGTTCTGGCACATGGTTAGGTATTCAATAAATGCTAGCTTTTATTATCATTGTTGATACTCCAAGTGCACTTTACAAATAAAGTAGCTAACTCCTGATGTGACATAAGTAGTACAAAACATTACCTAGTTAGTATTTTCGCCAAAGAAATGCTTAACATGAATCTAATCACGAGGCAACAATCAGACTAATCCACAACGTGAGACATTGTACAAGACAACTGGCCTGTATTCTTTAAAAAAGTTCATATTATAAAAAACAAATAAACAAAAGAGCAAGGGGCTGTTCTAGGCTAAAATTCACTGGAAGAGACATAACAACCAAAAGCAATGCGTGAAACTTGTTTGGATCCTGAATGGGGAAAAAACAAGTCTAGTTATGAAAGACATTTTGGGGACAGGTGAGGAGATCTGAATATGGAATTATAGGAAATGATATTCCTAAATGACTATTAATTGTCTTAAATGTGATACTGGTATGGTAGATATAGAATAGATTGTCCTTATTTTTTGAAAATAAATATGGATATATTTAGAGATGGAATGTCATGATATCTGCAACCTACTTTTAAATGGTTCAACAAAAAGAAATGGAGAGAGATAGACAGATAAACAGACAGTCAGATAGAGCAAGCAATGTGGCCAAGTGAGAAAAATAAAACAAAGCAGCCAACATGGCATGTAAAAACCTTGAGTCTCTTTTACATACGGGTAAACTGTGATCTGACCAAATAAGACTAAATACAATCTCAATTCCAAACTTCTTTCAAATCATAATTTTTTTCTGATTACATAAGTATGAAAAGAAATGCTCAACAGGATATTTATTAAACAATACATACCCCCTGAGAGTTCTATGGGCTTTCCCCTGTGTTGGGTTAAGGCGGTGGATTTCTGGACACAGGCCGATAACACCATGGCATTATTTTCTATTTTCACCTCTTGTTCTTCTTGGCAGAGGATGCATGTCAGCACCTCCTTTTCAGTAACAGATGGACCCCGTTTAGGACCCAAAGCAATTCTACAGTTGTCACTGACTGCTGGGGTGCTACCAAAAGAAATGACCAGAAATGAGGACACATGTTTTGGCTACTTGTTTATATATTTTGGTAGATTTTAAGTAACTGCAGGGCAAGAATTTTAAAAATGAAAATAAAAAATGATATTTAGCACTATTAGCTTAAAACCTTTGCCCCAACCTTCTAACTTTTATCACTTGATTTGCTTATTAGAAATACATTGGGTACAAAATAAGCTGGCCACAAAACAGGATGTATATTATACTTATATTTAACTTAGTGTACCAAGAAGCTGAGTTGTCTGTTTTTTCTAAATATAAAAATAATACATGCTTACTGAAGAAATTTTAGAAAATCTAGAAAAGTATAAAGAATATAAAAAAATTATACTCCCACAACCCCTACGAAATCCTGTTATATATTTACTTCTAGTTGGTTTTCTATTTATATCATACTTTCTTTTTTACATAATCAAGATCTTATTACATATACAGATTTGCATCCTGCTTTACTCACTGTATCTTAGCTATTTTCTCATGTCATTAAAATTTTTTCAGAAACATTATTTTTAAACGGCTGCACAGTACTCTGCCATACGTACCATAATAGTTTGATCCATTCCCTGTTATTAAGCATTTAGGTTTCTATTCTATTTTGGTAGCTATGAAAGCTAAAAACTTCTACATTAATGACTTAGCAATTCTTAGGATCTACTCAACTTGTGTAACAGTCATAATATAACAATTGCAAACACTTATAAAGTGTTGACTACGATGCTAGACACTCCTCTAAATACTTTACATTATGTAAATTCATTTAATCCTCACAACAATCTTAGGAGGTAGCCATTATTATTACCTCCATTTTCAGTGGAAGAAACTGAAGCTTAGAGACGATAAGAGACTTACCCAGTGACTTGCAAGCAAGCGGCAGTGCCAGAATTTAGCTCAGGGGAGATGGCTTCACAAGCCACACTCTTAACTACTCTGCAATGTTGCCTCTAACTAGCAAGAAGCTCCTGGAAATACTGTAGGTCACTCAACAGACTGGAAGTAACTTAAATGTTCACCATCAGTGTAAACCAACTTCCACTGTGAGGAATATTATGCAGCTTTTAAAGGGTGGGTCTCAGGCATGGTAGCACCTCTGAAGAGGCTCCAGCAATATGTGGGGGAAGTCTATTTTCTTGGTTGTTGTAACAAGTGGGGGTGACTGCAGGAAGTTAGGGCGTCAGTGTCAGGGCTGCTAAATGTCCTGTACTTCATGGGGTAGTTCTGCATGAAAAGGAACTGTGCTGCCCAAACGACAAAAGATCCCTTTCTGAGAAAACACGGAGCTAATTTTACATGTAAGAATATATAGAGATTTCTAAGACATACTATTGAGTAAAAATGGAAAATTGTACAATGATATATATATAACGCTATTTATGCAAGTGAAAGAAAAGGCTAAATGACGCTATGTAATTTCTGTGGTTACATATACTTGTATGTAATAACACAGTAAAAATTCTGACAAGATATATGTAACACTGATAACAGGAGGAACCCTGAGTAAGGGCAGAAAGGGGTCCAGAATTTGGGCTACTGTTTGAAAGAAACTTTAGATTTATCTCCAACATTTTGATTTTTAAAAGGAAAATGTATTAATGCAACTGTAATAAAAGTATTGTTAAGAAACACAAATATCTGAAGAAAACATAAGACATTATATTTGTGACTCTGGGATAGGGAAAGCCTTCTTAAACAAGAGACAAAAAGTAAAAACTATAAAAGACTGATAAATCTGTCTTCGTCAACGCTGAAAATGTCTGAATGACTAAACTCCAAAATTAATAAGGATAAAACAGGGAAACACGTAACGAAGTTTAGAATCCACAATTTATAAAGGACTTCCATAAATCAGTAAGACAAAAGCGAAGTACCCAATAGAGGTAAGAAGAGGATAGTAACTGGCAATTCCCAGAAGACAAAATCTCAAAGGCCAGTGAACAAGCACATGAAAGGATGCTCAGCCTAACGAGTAATCAGGGAAATTCAGTCAGACTGGCACAGATGTATAATTGTGAGAATATCAAATATTGTCAAGTACTGATATCATGTACTGGTGAGAATGAGAGAAACAGGCACTCTCATACACTGTTGACAGTAGAAATTGGTAAAACCCCTTTGGAGGGCAATGTGTCAGTAGCTATTAAAATTTAAAATAATTATGCCCCAGCCCTTTCACTCACTGGATTCCACTCTTGAGAATTATTTGCACAACTGCACAAGGAGGCACAAAGATGTTCACTGATACCTTGTTTGTAACAAGGGAAAATGGAAACTGCCCAAATGTCCAAAATCAGATAAAAAAAATACTGTAGATCCATACCATGGAACATTATGCAGCAGTCACACAGAATAATGTAGAATCTACAGTGTACATCTATATGTACTGACATGAAAACATTTATAAGACATCAAGTGAAAAAGCAAGCTGCAGAATAATACATAATACGTACACTTAAATAAAAACATACACGTGTTTATAAATGTATAGAAAGAGGTCTAGAATAATACACACCAAGCTCATAACAATGGTTACCTCTGGAGAAAGATCAGGAATGTAGAGGACGGTCAAGGAGGACTTAACTGCATTATTTCAATTGTTTTAAATGAGAACGAATTCATGAAATTACTTATGCAGTCAATAAAAATAAATAATGAAAGCATTGAGGCCATTAATTGACTCTGAGTACACCTTTGCTCTTGTTTTGATAAATATACAGTAGTCTCTTCCCTGCTTTCTAAATGGCATGCTGTTAATATGTAATATCTAGAGGGCTGGGATTTCTGCTTGTTTAAAGCTTTGTATTAATTTCTAGTTTTTGTACACTATGGTCAGTAAAGGAAAGCTTACCTTCTTTTTTTGTGCATAAAAGCTCCTAACATAACTTTATTGTGCAATTAAACTATTTATCAATACAAAATTATATTGAACTAGTACCTTAAAGCTTTCACTTTGACTTTTCTAGCTTAAAAACAGGGTAACTTCTCTTACTATAAAACACATTTTGGAAAAGCACAATTGAAAGTGAATATTTAATTTCTCCTCCAAAACACTGAGTTGCTTTGCTCACTTTTGGTCTGACTTTGTTTTACCTCTCTTCCTCCATAATGGAGTCTTCTTTTCCAGGCATTTCTGATGTGTTGTCATACATAAGTTTGTGAGTTTCAATAAAGTTTTTCTGTAAGGCAGACATCTGAGCCATGATCTTCTGGCGATGTAGCCTAGCAGCTTCTGCTTTTCTTTTTCGTTCTGCTTTTTCTTTATCATGAGTAATCTAGGTATTAAGAAACCACAAAAATTGGGCAAAATCCACTGTTAAAATTTATACATGCTAAGTCAATCACAAAAGTACAGATATTGTATGAGACCACTACTATAAAAACTCAAGAAAAGGTTTATACACAGAAACAATCTTTTATGGTTACTAGGGAGGGGAGAGGTGGTGAGAGGAAATCACTAACTTGATAGTAGACAAGTATTAACTTTGGTGAAGGGGAAGACAACACACAATATAGGGAAGTCAGCACAACTTGACCAAGGCAAAGTCACAGAAACTTAACTAGACACATCTAAATGCACTGAGGGAGCGTGTTCCTGGAGCTGAGGGCTGAGACCATGGTCTCGAGGGACATCTAGGTCAACTGGCATAACATAGTTCATAAAGAAAATGTTCCACATCCTACTTTGGTGAGTAGAGTCTAGGGTCTTAAAAGCTTGCGAGCAGCCGTCTAAGATACATCTATTGGTCCCATCCCATTCGGAGCAAAGGAGAATGAAGAAAACCAAAGACACAACGGAAATATTAGTCCGAAGAACTTATGGACCACATGAACCACAGCCTCCACCAGCCTGAGCTCAGAAGAATTAGACGGTGCCCAGCTACCACCACCGACCACTCTGACAGGGATCTCAAGAAAGGATCCGGGACAGAGTGGGAGAAAAATACAGAACAAAATTAAAATTCACAAAAAAACAAAGATCAGAGTTACCGGTCTGACAGAGACTGGAGGAACTCCTGAAATTTTGGCCTCTGGACACCCTACTAACTCAGAACTGAAGCCACTCCTAAAGTCTACCTTTCAGCCAAAGATTAGACAGGCCTATAAAACAAACAATAATACACGTGAGGAATGTGCTTCTTAGTTCAATCAAGTATACGAGACCAAATGGGCAACATTTGCCCAACAGCAAAGACCAGAAGGCAGAAAGGGACAGGAAAACTGGATGAATGGACATGGGGAACCCAGGGCAGAAAGAAAAGGGGGAGAGTGCTGACACATTATGGGGATTGCAACCAATATCACAAAACAATCTGTGCATAAATTTTTGAATGACAATCTAATCTGCACTCTAAACTTTCACCTAGAGCACAATAAAATTAAAAAAAAAATTTCCTATAGCAGAAAAAAAAAATTACATACTCTGTTCAGTTAGAATTTCCTACAGTTGAGATTCTGATAAAACTTGATTAGCCCACAATGTTAATTCAGTCAAAATCAGCATTATAGGCTCCATAACATCATACAAGTAACTGCTCATTTGGTTATTTCAAAAGTATGAAGTAAAGGGCCAAGTGCCTTAAATATCTAATAAGCTTCCTTTATACTCAATGTAGGTACATAAAGAAGTGAAATTACATAAAACCAAATTTTGAAATCAATTATTTAATCATTGACAGTTAACTAATTTAAATCAACTTGCTGTCTAACAGTTACTACTAAATATACTGTTAAATATTATTGAGATGTATTTGATGCCTTTTTTATTTTCTATTCTAACTTAATTTCAGTGATTTTCTCTTAGGAAGAACATTTAATAACCATAAGTAATAATTTCTAACAATTTTATGATTAGAATCATAAACACTTTATTCATTATATTATAGAAATTCATAACCTAAATATTATCTGCATTTCATTAAATCTAAGATGTCCACTACCTTACATTCTACTAAGAAAAAGAATGCTAATTAAACATGAGAAGCCATTTATTTTAAGACACAATCCAATTTCAAAGACATTTAAATATTTTTAAGATTAATGAAATGTGAGATTTCCAATGGAGGTCCACTGTACCTCGATATCCTCTGCTTTTGTAGAATACATAAATGTAAATAACTACCTGTCAAGTACCACTAATCCCTGCGATACAGAAGCATAATGAACAAAAGGGAATGAGCTTATCTCATGTACTTTACAACAAACAGGTTCCTCCTAACAAAAAGCAGCAGCTCTCTTAGATCAGTAAGGTTCAAAGACAGAAGATAACTATCACTAATATTATATTATTATTACCTCATCACTCTTAATAGATTCTGATCCTGATGTAGTTGCTACAATTAAACAAGATTTTTCTCTCAATCGCTTCACCGTGTCAAACATCTGTGAAAAGAAAATGAAATGCTCAGAGAAGATTTGGTTAGGTTGACCAGGAAGAGAAAAATGCATTAATCTGATTTTGCCACTGCATCCCCTGATCAAATCTTTGGCTTAAACTACTTCAATGGAAGGGGTGACAAAGTAACTCCTGGCTGTGATAAACACCAATCCCGCTGAGGAGGTCGATTGTAGCAAATGAGCTCACTGAGTCTACAGCTAAGAGCATGAGGATACTGACAGAGACTGTTCACAGGCAGTCAGCAAGAAACATCTTAACCAAACGGTAGTGCAAGTGTTACTGAAAAAAACTACAACTTATCATTCAAAGACTTCTGGAGATATGCTGGTACATTAAAATGGCAATGAAAAACTTCAAAATACAGAAAGGGAAAAATTTTAAAACAAATAAACCTAATTTTGAGAACTGTTTGAAACACTTTGGAATAACGAAGAATGAATGCTTCTGTTTTAGAGAGATTTGCCAGAAGGGAAAAATGTCGTAGTCCTGAGTTCATTCTACTAAAACATTTTTAGAAATTTAAAGTGACATGTTTAATGCGAAGAAACAGAAAGATAAAGATACAAAATGGAAAGTACTTTCAGTGTCCCTCCTCTCTATTTTCAGTCCCTCCCCCAAAAGCAACTATTGTTACAGATTATGAATATTTCTTTCTAGGAAACCAAAAAGATCATATGTAAATATAAATATATATAAAGTATGAGAAGTCCTGATTTTAAGACTTATCCCTATTTCAAAGACACTAAAATATTTTAAAAATTAATGAATGATGGAATTACCAATAGATTTCTACTATACATCAATTTCCTCTGCTTTTGTAAAATACATAAACAGGAGTAACTGTCAAATCCCACTAATCCCTGTGATATATAACCACAAATTTATAATCATATTTATATATATTCATACTTACATTAAAAAAAAAAAAAACGTTGTCATCGAGTCGATTCCGACTCATAGTGACCCTATAGGACAGAGAAGAACCGCCCCACAGGGTTTCCGAGGAGCATGAACTGCTGACTTTTTGGTTAGCAGCCGAGTTCTTAACCACTGTGCCACCAGGGTTCCTTACATATATTATCATAAAAAGAAATTCTACTGAACAGTACAAACTATTTCATACCTCCCTTTTCCAATTAATTATGTACCTTAGGGGATCTTTCCACAATAGCTCATACAGATCTATGTCATTTTTTTTTTTAAACAAACACCAAGATTTCAGCAATAGAATAGTACAACCACAAAATCTACTTGTATTATTAAGGAACTTCAGTCTCATGCAGAAAAATCTCCTACATGGAACACTTACAACATAGTTTTTTTATTAAGTGTTTGAGCAATAGGCTTAATGTTTGGAAGAGCAGACACTTGTGTTTGCTTTTCATGTATTTTGGTGATCAATTTTGGTATTCTAATAATAGAAAAAAATCTCCAATTTACAACACTGTGTCTACAGGATGTGAAATAGTTCAATTTATTTTCTTCATAAAGGTAGAATAATTACGTACTTCTATTTCTATTTTATATTTTAAAATGATTATATTGGTAAATTTAACATAAACACTAAATATTCATAAAATCTACATCATCAGAAACTTTAATAACAATTAACATCATTATCTATAGTTGCATATCCTATCACATCAAGCTTGCTTAAGGAGTTTTTCTGATTAAGCAGTAAAAGGGCTGACCTCTTGAAGTACAAATCAGTACCATGAAATCCAACTGGTAGGAAAGTTGAAAAATAATCACTATGTACATTCTGACTATCAAAACAGTATCTACTGGAAATGTCAGAATATTTTAATGAACACAGTGAGTGGGGAAGCTCCATGAACCTGGTTTCATGATTCTTTTTCTTTTTCCCCATACAAAAATTTATACATACACTGTTATGTGACCCTAATTGCTCTCCCCATACTGTGACGGCACACTGCTCCTTTCCACCCGATTCCCCATGTCCATTCAACCAGCTTCTAACCCTCTCTGCCTTTCCATCTCACCTCCGGACAGAAGCTGCCTGTTTAGTCTCTTGTATCTACTTGAGCTAAGAGGCACACTCCTCGCAAGTATCACTTTATTCCCACAGTCCAGTCCAATCCCTGTCTGAAGAGTGGGCCTTGGAAACTGTTTTAGTTCTGGGCTGATAGAGAATCCAGGACCATGCCTTCTGGGGTTCCTCCAGTCTCAGTCAGACCCTTAAGTTTGGTTTTCTTACTAGAATTTGAGTTCTGCACCCCATCTTTCTCCTGCTCCATCAGAGACTCTCTATTGTGTTCCCTGTCAGGGCGGTCATTGGTGGTAGCCGGGCACCATCTAGTTCTTCTGGTCTCAGGCTGATGAAGTCTCTGGTTGATGTGGCCCATTCTGTCTCTTGGGCTAATACTTTCCTTGGGTCTTTGGTGTTCCTCATTCTCCTTTACTCCAGGTGGGTTGGGACCAATTGATGCATCTTAGCTGGCCGCTTGCAAGCTTTTAAGATCCCAGATGCCACTCACCAAAGTAGGATGCAGAACATTTTCTTAGTAAGCTTTGTTATGCCAATTGACCTTGATGTCCCCTGAAAGCATGGTCCACAGATCCCTCCTGCTACTCTGTCCCTCAAAGTGTTTGATTGTATTAAGGAAACTTTTTTAGCTTTGGTTTAGTCCAGTTGTGCTGACTTCCCTGGTAGTGTGTGCTGTCCTTCCCTTCACCTAAGATAAAACTTGTCTACCATCTAGTTAGTGAATAACCCTCACCCTCCCTCCCCACCCTCGTAACTATCAAAGGATGTTTTCTTGTGTGTTTAAACCTTTTCTTGGGTTCTTATAATAGTGGTCTTATACAATATTTGTCCTTCTGTGACTGACTAAATTCACTCAGCATAATGCCCTCCAGATTCCTCCATGTTATAAGATGTTTCATGGCTTGATCGTTGTTCTTTACCATTGTGTAGTATTCCACTATGTGGATATACTATAATTTGTTTATCCATTCATCTGCTGATGGGCACCTAGGTTGTTTCCATCTTTTTGCTATTGTGAACAGTGCTGCAATGAACATGGGTGTGCATATTTCTATTCATATGACAGCTCTTATTTCTCTAGTCATGTTTCTATATAGAAGGTTTTCCATTAAAGTAACATTCCTGGCCTCTCTGCCTGCCTCTGATTCACTTCTGTCCGAATGTACTGCCATCCACCCAGTAGTTCAAGCTCAAAGTGATCTCTGATTGCTGGATTTCCCACATCCCTTTCATCAAATCTTATCAGCAAGTCCTATAGACTCTATCTTCAAAGTACACCTGAATCAGTCCAGCTCCTTGCCATCTGTATCCCAGTCTAGGTCATGCTCATTTCTCACCGTGATTATGGCAACAGTGTCCTAACAGCTTCCCTGCTCTCACTCCCATCCTCTGTAAGCCATTTACCACACAGCAGTCAGTGATCTTTTAAAAATACAGATCAGACCATGTCATTTAAAATCCTTCAATGGTTTCCCTCTGTCCTCCAGATAAAATCCAAACACTTCACCCTGACCTATGAGGTCCTTGTGGCCTCACTACCTACCTTTCTCTCTCTCCTTCATTACGTTTCAGTTACACTGGCCTTCTTTCTGGCCACCTTAGAGCTTTTGTATCTGCTGTTCCCTCTTCCTGGAATGCTCTTCCAGATTCCTGTAAGACTGTCTCCATGTCATTCGGGTCTCAGCTCATGTCACCTCCTGAGACATCATCTCTGACTATCTAAAGTAACCCTCTACTCATCTATTGCATTATCCTGATAATTCTCTGATTTATTTGTTTACTGTCTGTACCTCAACTAGACTATCTCCTTGTCTGTTTTGTCCAGAGTCTAGAAGTGATCATGCCATTCAGTACATAGTGGTTGAATAATGACACAAATGAATAAATTCTATCTTATTTTTCTTTTAAAAAAAAAACCCTCTGCAGAAATAGAAAAAATGTAGAAGAAGATGAGTAGTAAACGATGAAAATCAGTAGTAAATGACTTTACAATTAAGGAACATGGCAGTTTCATTTGAGAGACAAGCAAAGGATTCTTAAGTATTTAAGCCGAGACAGATCAGTTTACTTTTCTAGTTTACCTGAAGTATCCATGTTATCATGTCCTTCTGGCCTTCTAACTGGGGAATTCCTTTGAGTTTTTCCAAAAGCATTTGTACATTCTGAGCATTCATGGCTGAACTTCCCAATCCTTTTTTGAAATGCAAAAATGACATACCAAAAGTAAATATATATCTTTATAATTATGTACAAAACCTGTTTCTGTTGCCACCAAGTCGATTCTGACTCGTAGTGACCCTAAAGGACAGAGTAGAACTGTCCCATAGGGTTTCCAAGGCTGTAATCTTTACGGAAGCAGACTGTCACATCTTTCTCCTGCAGAGCTGCTAGTGGATTCGAACCACCCACCTTTCAGTTGGCAGCCGAGTGCTTAAACACTGCACCACCAGAGCTCCTTAATTATGTACAAATTAATTATACTTTTTGGTTAATGTTATTCATACTGATAATCAAGGTTTGGTAATGAATCCTTTAACTATATTAATTTTTCAAAGGAAGAATCTGCACTTACATAAAGTACTAGCTACATAATTAGAAAAGACATATGATAGAAAATGTGATCACTTTAGTTAGTTCTCCTACTACATCTTCCACCAGTACTGCTAAGTGAAAGCTACTCTTAATGATCTCTCGCTTTCCTCCACTCAGCTCCCTGTCTAGTGCAGAGAAACAAAGCTGCCAAAAATATGGAAATGGGAGATCAGGTTTATGGTGTCTTCAGAGATTTAAAAAATATAGCATGTAAATACAAAACGTGGTGCTTTTCTCTCGACTACTGATGTTATCATCAATGTCCTTGGAATGTGCTTTGAAAAACAAACTATCTTAATGAGGTGTATTTAAAATAAATCCAGTCTAAACCTATCCTTTTTCCCAGTTTGAAAACAACGTAAAACAAACACATTAACATTCATTTAGACTCTGCAGTCATTTTCAACTAGAAACATGAATATCTTCAGTGGACAGAGCACGGGACTGTTATGGCAGCAAATGTTTGGTAATAACTGAGACAAGGAATGAAAGTGAGGAACAATCAGTGTATGCAGCCAAAACAATGAGACCACGCAGTCGGTAGGGGATTAAAAAAAAAATATTTGTGTAGTGGAAAACATTAGTTAAAAACTAAAAATGCTAGAAAAAGACAACTAATTTCAGGGATTTCTACATCTTAAGGATTGACAGATTAAAACCTAAAAGAGCTAAACTTTTGATTATATGTTGCTAATAAAGTAAAACTGCTGAAAAATGATACTCAAACATACTTGAAGCCTTATGGTAAAAATCAAATGTCACTTCTTCTTCCGGAGCTTTTTGAAGTTGTTGCTGCTCTTCTAGCAAACCCAATGCCAGAATGTGAAATGCCTGAAAAGAAAAAATAGGAAAAACCCTTTAAAACTGTACCTCTTCATGTAAATATATTTTAAACTGAGATATAAAATTAAATAATGTGATAGAAATAAAAATGGGCAAAGGTTATAAACAAGCAGTTCACAGAAGGGGAAATGATGAAAACAGAAATGAAAGATGTTAAACCTCACCTAAAATTAAAGGAATGGGGACTGAAACAAGAAAACTCTATTTTTCACCTATTAGAGTAGGAAAAATTTTGAAGTTCAGTAACACACAGATGGCAAAGGCTTTGGGAAGCAGGGTACTTTTCACCACACTGGTGATGGGAAAGTAAACTGGTATATCACTTTTGGAGGCCAATTAGACAATATCCTTCAAAAACATAAAGGAACAGATCCAACGCTAGGAATTGGTATGACAGATTTAAGAATGCAAAAATATTCGTACAAGGATGTTCATTTTAGTGTTCTTTGTTATAGCAAAGACCTAAAAACAACCTGAATGTTTATTAGTAGGAGACTGGTAAATGCATTATGGTATATCCATGCTGTGGAATATGCAGCATCAAGAACAAGGCGGCCTGTATGTGTCAGTGTGGAAGGACCTCCAGAACACAGAAACCTCTAGCAGGGCTAATCTCCTAGGGAGGACACTGGGAGGCAGGTGGAGAAATTTTAACTTTTTGTTTCAAATATATCCCATGGTTTGAAATTTTTTTTACTGAATGTATTTATCACTTTTATAACAAAATTGAGATATACACACACATCATGGCACCAGCTACAGCTTTGTATACCAGCCAATACCCAGGAAAAAAGTCAATTTAGCTAGGCAAGTGCTAAATAAATATTCAGTCACAGCTACCACAAACAAGGTGGCTTAGGTATTTCATCTATAACAGTATCAATAAAAAATAGCTGTTTCACTTAGTGAGCTAATTCTCGTAACAACTCTATGAGATAATCACACTTAAGCCCATTTTCCAATACGGAAATTATTACTTGCTCCAAAATAGAAAGTGAGGGAACTCAGGATTCAAGCCTAAGCCTGTCTGCCTTCAAAACGTGTATTATACTATCCCTCATAAACAAAAAAACCAAAAAAAAACCTGTTGCCATTGGGTCGATTCCGACTTATAGTGACCCTATAGGACAGAGTAGAATTGTCTCATAGGGTTTCCAAGGAGCAGCTGGTGATTCAAACTGCAGATCTTTTTGTTAGCAGCCAAGCTCTTAACCACTGTGCCACCAAGGCCCCTCCCTCATAATACATGTGAAATAAAAAATATTAAAAATCACAATATAATAATGACATGCCAATTTATTATTAGCATGAGCACACCTTTTTTTTTTTTTGGATTTTTTTTTAAAAACATAAATGGTTCTCAAGAGTAAGGATACTAAAAACATGAGAATGGGTCACTAGGGAAATTTATACCATGTCTAAGCGATTTTTAATGACCACTAGCGGTCTCAGGTACTCTAGATGTGGTTCTGACTGAAGTTAGAAAGCTATACCAGGGACCTTCTCCAGATCCCTAAAAACTCTAGGGCTCAAAGTAGAGAAAATATTTCAGCTATACATACCATTTGGAGCATCCCTTCAGTCCACAAGTTAGAATCTGTATCTACTGCCCGCTCAAATATGGTCCTGAGAATGTACACCATGATATCACAGTTGAGAAGGTTAACGACTTTGCTGAAAGCAGGGCAGAATTCAGGAGGTGGTGGTGGTGGCAGTGCTGTGGGGGAGGGAGGTGTAGGTCAATGAGAGAAGAGACAAACAGGTACACTTTTTATTCTGGTCATCCCACATGCTAAACTGCAAATGTGAAAACCACAGAGTACATGCAAAACAACACACGATTTCTGCTATTTTTAAAGCACTGAAAATATCAATGTATGTCATGGGAAATGTAAGTCACTATGTCAATCATCTAAAATAAATTCTACTTGCTATAAATTTAAAATTCTATCACCATTGATAGAGGCCATCTCTTAACAGGTGAACAAGAAGCAAAAGGCTCTTTGCACGTCTATTAGTTGCTCTCCCTTAAGAACAACAACACTATATGCTTTGCTGCCACAAAACCACAGAAAATGAATCTATTTAGAATCTCACTTTTTACCTTCATCTTTGTTTTCTTGTTTTCTCCTTTTCTTCTGCATATGTTCAGCCTATGAAAAATATCTATCATTAAATATGCTGTTTGGCAAATAGGAAAGACCCATCAATCTACCAAAATATTTTTAGTACTGAAGCATGTATTCAAAGTTCTACCTTGTCCCAGAAACAAAACGGCTATCCTTAAGGACACCACTGTAAACCAGAAGAGCAATATCCTTCATCAAGAATTTAGTCTCCACAGATGGCTTCATCCCAGATCCAGAGAAACAATGATAGAAATTGAAGTCTGTCCTGTATGTTGACTATAGAGATTTGAACTGGATTCTTGGAATTACTATCCAAAGAACTGGAGCATCAAGCACCATTTCTATCCTGCTGGTTTGGAATTTTTTTCATAATGCTACTTATTGCCGACCACAGCCTCTCTTCTTGTCCATATATGCCTTACACCGTGCTGAACTGGATGCTGTCCTTGTGCTCTAAAGCATCTGACTGTATGTTCCAAGTGCAGCTGTGCAGCCCTTCCCCGTATTGGGTAACCATGCTAAGTTCCTGAAAAGTGCACAGGGGGGAAATTGTGTTTGCTTGTCTTTGTCATGTTGCAGCACTTGTAACTGCACCATGGAGCATGTTCAGAAATATTAAACCTTGTGTTGTCTCCCTCTGGGATGTGAAAGGTCCATCTTCTGCTGAGAAGAGCTGGGAGAGGATGCGCAATCTTTACTAGAACAGCGATGTCATGCTTTGGCTCACTGCAGAAACTCCCTGATTGGTTTCTGATACAAGTTTTATGCTGGCTTCATTTGCCAATTGTGTTGTTTCGTTGGGAAGTAAACAGAAAGGGGTCTTTAGATTGTAGGGGGTGGGGGTGGGGTAGGGCGGGGTGGAGGAGGGCACTGATTAATCCCTGGCTTGGGACAAGGGTGTGTCACTATACTGTCAGTGGCATCTTCTTTGTCAAAACATAGCCAAGATGTGAAATTAAAATCGTAGTTCTATTTGAAAATTCTAATAAATATTTGGACTTTCAAAAGCTTTTGCTCTTCCCTCCCATTAAAAGAAATGTATATAAAACAAAAAAAAAAGAATTTAGTCTCCATTCTTTCATTCAACAATATTTACTGAATGCCTGTTATGTGCAGGGAGCATAGTACTATGGCAGGAAATTACTCATTTTACAGTGATCAAACTTAGTATCACCCTTAATGGGGCAGACATTCTGTGCCTACTAATAAGATACAATGGGATATTTTTATCACCCATGTAGCATTCTTGCCCAAAAATGTTTAACTTGTATCTAATTATGAAAGCACAATCAGACAGATACATAATGTAGGCTCTTCTAAAAGACAGTTAGCCAGCATGCTACAAAAAAATCAATGTTATAAAAGGCAAAAAAGGCAAAAATTATCCAAGTTAAAGGAGACAAAAGAAGCATGAAAATTAAATGAAGTACATGATCCTTGACTGAATCTCCCTCCCCCAAAACCAGCTGTAAAATACATTTTTGGTATAATTGGGAAAATGTGAATATTGCCTGTATACTAAATAATATTACTGATTCAATTTTAACTTCTCAGATGAGATAATGCCTCTGTAATGAGAACCAGCAAGGCATTTTTCTATGGAGTTAGAAAGCATAAAGCACTTTAGGTTTATTTACCAAAAAGGATACTGTTTCCCACCTTGCTGTGCTGTGTTTTGGAGTAATGATAAAAGTACATATTGAAGTCTTTCAGTGATTCATCTTTCAGTTCATAAACTCCATGGCCTGATACACCTGGTTTCCTAAATAAATGGAAAATACAGAGATGAACTAGGGTGTTCTTGAAGTATAGAACAGACAAAATAAGAATCTAAAAACTGATCTAAATCTCAAAAGATAGAAAGAGAAAAAAAAATATTCAGCTTGCTTAAACTGAAATGGTAAAATTCATTTCAATAGTAAAACTAAAACCCTACCTTGTGAGTCCAAAGTCCTAACAACAGCCATGCTATGTTTCATAATTATGAAATTAAAATAAATCTGGGGAGGTTTACTTTACACAGTCTAGACCTGATCCCACACCTTAAGATTTAAATCCCTAAGGCTATTTTTATACCCTCCAAAGCCTAAAAGGTGCCTGCTCAGCTAAAGCTCACTGCATTGTCTGCAGTCAAATCTACAACAGTAGGGAGACGTTACATCCTTAGCAAACTGTAGATGAAGACATCATGTTCAATCCTCTAGACAGCAGTACAAGGAAAAGTACCAAGGCCAAAAGGACTACACCATATTTGTTCTGCATATTAAACAGCTTTTGGTTTCTATCCAATTCTTAAGTGAAGTACTTCACTGAACAAAGAAAAGCTACATTCTATTTTAAAAGTTATTTGAAAACAGTAATTTATATATAAACACAATTATAATAAGTAGAAATTCACTACTAGTATTAATTTTTCAAATTTTAACAATTAATCCACTTAAAATCTTATTTCCACACCTTATATACCTCAAAGAATCAAAAGATCTTAAAATACTGGTTTAACTCTACTAGAGAAAAATCTAAAATTAGCATATAAAATAAAAATTTATAGAATAATAATGAAGTCATAGCTTAGAATTAATAAGAAAGAAACTATGAGAAAGTTTTATCTGCTTACTTACTATCTAAATCACCTAATATCACAAAAGGCTATTTCTCACTCACCTGCCAAAAATACTAAGTTCTTTGACAAACATGCACTAAGTATCTACCATGTGCCCTTCATTCTCCCCTTCTAGTCTGTACTCCGTTCTTAAAAGGAGTTCAGACAAGAACTTGAGAACTTCTACAAAGTATCCATGGTGAAAGAATAAAGATCAGTCTATCTTTTAGAATAAGCAAAAATATTAAGTACTTACTTAAATGTGGCCACTTTGTTTATGACATTCTCTAAACCAGTTTCATTATTTTCCTGTTGAAACAATATTTTTGTCATTTTTACCTTCATATAATGACTTACTCTTCTCTTAATGTAAATTGAAAGATATTTTCAATAGCATCTCTGAAGTGTTTTGTGAACAATAAAAAAAGATCAATTTAAAAATTAGGTCTAAAGCCAATTAACTTCGCTTTGGGAGACCAATTTCTTGACAGAGATCATATAAACTGCTAGAGGAAGAAATTGTATCAAAGTCTGCCATCATCAGATATGTGTTTACACACACACACACAATTATTATTCAAAGAAAAGGAGTTTTTCTTTAAGTCGTATATTCATCCCATTTAAGCCCACGCTATACTAATTCCTAAAACGAAGGTAATAAAATTAATGGGATCCATCTAGTAATTTATAGCAGAACACATAAGGAGATGTCCAACTATATTAATATACAGGCTTCTGCAGTTATAATAGGTTTTGGGTTTTTTTTTCTGATTTGTCTGAACTTTTCCTTTTAGAAGGAACATTATTTTTCATGAAGTCATTTAAAATCAGGACAGGATCTAGTCAAACTACTACAGTAAGCTCATAGATTCCTACAGTCTTATAAAAATTAAGATATTTAAACTCCTTTAGAAAAAAAAAGTACTCAGGGTGAGCAGTAAAAAGTTAGGGTATGCCCTGAAGCATTTATTCTGCGCAAAGTACAGTGTGTCACTGGTGGTGTAGGGAAGGATTTTAGTTGTCACACAGTCACATATTTTTAACATTTCAAACAGTTATTTATTTTTATTAGGAAAAAAATGACCTAGAACATTAAATCCGCTATTTCACAGATATTACTGTTTATCCCTATTCTAGCTCTCTAGAAAGCCTTGATAGCATAGTTCTTTCGAAACAGCCCCCCAAAAAGTTAGCTGCCATCAAGTCAATTCTGACTCAGGGAGACCCCATGTGTGTTAGAATAGAACTGTGTTCCATAGGGTTTTCAATGGCTGATTTTTTGGAAGTAGATCACCAAGTCTTTCTTCCAAGGTACCTCAGGGTGGTCTTGAACCTCCAACCTTTGGTTAGTAGTTGAGTGCATCAATCATTCACACTACTCAGGGACTCCAGAAAGGGCCCAAACGAGTCTAATTCTCTTTTTAAGGATCATTGTTCTAATTCGTTATCAAATCACAGAAAAAATATGAGACTCATAGTCTTTAGGACTATTCAATATCCGTACAAGAAAAACCATGAATACCACCTGTGCTGGCCCTGAGAATGTGCCCTTTAGACCTTCAATCAGAGCCAACTTAATTGACCACGGGCCTTAGCTGTTGGACTCTGGTCACATCAAGGCCATGCTTCCCATCGGCTGTTCCCAGGCAATAAGCACAGAAGCAATACTGATGCAGGCTCACTCTGGGAGACGCGGGAAGGTGCCAAAACTTCCTTAGATGCCTGGCAGACTAGGATGCTTTTAATCAACCTTCCTTCCCTCTCCTTCACCCAGAGTCAGACTTGCATACTGGTCTGATGGCTCCCCCAGACTTTTCCAGCTCCCTCTCCACTTTCTCTCACAGATGTTGTTTCCCCTAATAAAATCTTAATATTTTTTCTTGATGTCTTCTTCAGACCAGACTAATACACCACCCAAAGAGTCTCAGTATTTCAAGGAGTCCCCTTTCCCTCTGGAGAAATCTTACTTTAAAGTAGACAAAAAGTCAAGTAGACTCTTGTTCTAAAATGTCTTCTAAAATGCTCAGCAGCCCAGAATTAAAGTTCAGACCACAAAAGGATGAATGGTGATAGTCTTACATCTGCAAAGTAATAACATAGGGCTTTTTGCTAAACATATTTTCCTAAAACTGAGGTTGCTTCCAATTAAAGAAAAAAAAAAAAAAAGATCCCATCTTGAAGTAAATGGGGAAAAAAACCAAACTGGACTTACATTCTCGGGTAAATTTTTGGCAATGGCACTGTGTGGCATGGGTTCAATACAAAGCAGGTGAATAATTTCTCTCATTGTGACCTCTTCTTTGGTCACATTTCCCACTCCAGGTACATACCGCTCTCCTAATATAAACAACGAAAAGAAAAAGAGGAGTAATTAATTGTTTTCTATTTAAATCTCTCCCTACCAGGAGCACATACACAGTACATTGCATTAAAGGTCTATGAAAGTTGGGGCAAAAATTATTTAGACATGTTCCCCAAACAGAACAATGACAGAAGTCTATTTGATGAAAGATAGAGGAAGAAAACCAAAGAGGCTGAAGGAAAACCCAGGCCTTCTCTTAACTTACTGATATACTCATATACACACAGACATATACATACACATACTCACACATTATAAACAAGGCCCCTCAATTAGTATGTATTTCTAATCCAGAAAACAAAGCAAATGACATTGAATGAGCAGTGGCCATCACTGAACAACAAGTTTTCATTCAAGAGCTTCCTCAATTTTGTCTCTATTTGTTATTTAAGAAAGAACACAGTGAAAAACTGAAAAACAAAATACAGGCAGTTCCTGGGTAATGAACAACTCAGGACAACTAGCACTTGTCCTTTAATTATGTAAATTTATTCTCACTTTGAAACAACTGAGCCAACCCGTACTCTCAGCAAATTCATCATCACAATCACCTTCACTTGCTGCACGTGCAGCTTTTAAATCACTGAAAAGGCTTTCAGCCTTTTCTTGTACTCACATAAGGCTAAATAAGAATCATGTGCACCTATTCCAACTTACCTATAAATTCTTAAAGACACACTTAGGAACAGATCTTGTTCATAACCCAGGGACTGTCCGTACTTAAAAATATGTTTAAGTATTAAACGACAAGAAAAGTAATATATATCAGGAATGACTGGTGTTGCTAAAGCATCCACATGTCCAGATTCCCATTTTTCATCTCAATAAATCACCAAATGGAGAGATAACAAAGGTAAATAAACTATGACAATTTCACTGCTGTCAACAACATCTAATTCCCAGTGCCTGAAGAAGGCTTGCAACATCTTGTCATCACTGATGTTCAACAGTACAGCATGTGCACAAAGTCCTATGATACCTACTAGAAGGCTGCAAACAGGAATCCCTTACCTAAGAGACTTGGAATCTAGAAGTTTGCTGGACAGTACTTTCTGTTAAGTGAAATAATTTGATTCCTCTTTACATTTGTAAAACCCGTTATAATTTTCCAACTTTTTTCATCAAGAATAGTATCTCCAGATAAGCTAGACAACTGGGATCTTCTAAAAATCAAACACCTATGCTCTTCAAAAGACTTCACCAAAAGAGTCAAAAGAGAACGTACAGATTGGGAAAAAATTTTTGGACAGTACAAGTCAGACA